>NC_141607.1:6566508-6730674 GCF_047967505.1 Dipteris shenzhenensis
GAGTAGATTGCCCAGCAATCAGCATGTCATCAACATATAGGATCAAAATCAGAAGGCTACCATCCAATTCCTTCTTAGTATAGAGGCAATGATTTGTCTCACTTCTTCTGTATCCTTGGGATCTCATAAATGCATCAAACTTATGGTACCACTCCCTTGGAGCTTGCTTCAGCCCATAAAGGCTCTTCTAAAGCACAACAAACCCTTCTGACTGTTGCATATAGATGTCCTCATGGAGGTCTCCATGCAAGAAAGCTGTCTTGACATCCATCTGGGCAAGCTCCATGTCCTCCCTGGAAACCAATGCAAGCAATATACGAAGAGTAGTCATTTTCACCACTGGGAAAAAGATCTCATCAGAATCAATGCCCTTCTCCTGCTTGAAGCCCTTAAATACCAATCTTGTAGGCAATGCATCTGTAGGAGACATCTTCAACTTGTACACCCATTTGCATGGCAAAGCATGCTTGCCTTTGGGAAACTGAACCAAATCCCAAGTTGTATTTTTCTTTAGAGAATCCATCTCAGACTACATAGCCTTCTCCCACTTGAGCTTGTCATCCCTAGACATAGCATCCATAAGGGCTCACCACCACAATCTGTCAGCATCACATAGTGAAGAGATGGTGTATACCTCTGTGGAGGTCTTGAGACTCAACTGGACCGTCTCAACACTTGCTCTCCTTGAGCAACTTGCTGTCCCAATTGATTGTCCTGCACAGCTTGAGGTTCTCCCACTTCCTGTGGACCTCCTACCTCAACATTTTGTGGCTGTACTTGCTGTCGATTTACAGCATTATGTGGGACTGCATGTGGAACATAAGGTGGCTGTCCATCCTCCTGGAACACCACTCTCCTAACTTCCACTGTCTTTATGGGCTGCTTATGCATCATTGCTTCCTCTTTAAAAATGACATCATTGCTGCGCACAATCTTTCTAGCAACTGGATCCCAGAGACGGTATCCCATTTCACCCTGAATCACCATATCCAAGGAAGAAGCATTTATGTGACTTTGGCTCAAGCTTTTTTCACTTGTCCTTTGGTATGTGTACATAGAAAAGAAGACTTATGCGGTGATCTATTAATCAAATGAACTGCAGTCTTCACTGCTTCAGCCCAAAAGGTAGGTGTAAGACCTGCATTAGAAAGCATACTTGTGGACCTTTCATGTGTGGTTCTGTTCACCTTTCCTGTCATACCATTCTGCTCTGGATTTTGGGGAGATGTCAAATCCCTCTTGATGCCACGCATATCACAGAAGCTCTCAAAAGCATGAGAGGTGTACTCTCCACCATTGTCTCTGCGTAAACATTTCAGCTTCTTGCCAGATTGATTTTCAGCAAGTGCTAGAAACTTTTTTGAAGTGTCAAACAAATCACTCCTTTTCTTATTGGGATACACCCATATTTTGTGTGTAGCATCATCAATGAATGTAACATAGTACAGTGCTCCTCCCAAAGACATTGTAGGGATAGGACCACATACGTCACTGTGCACTAAATCCAACGGCTCAAGCTTTCTGCCACCAATGGACTTTTTATGTGAAGACTTGGTTTGTTTTCCATACAAGCAATGCTCACATAAAGTGAAATCTGAAAATTTTGACACTGGAATGTACTGCAAACGAGACAATACTTTCATTCCCGTGAGGCTCATGTGACCAAGCCTCCGATGCCACAAAGATATTGATGGTTGTTCTATCACATGGATTACATGATCTTTCATGCCTGACACATGCATAGAGTAGAGCGTATCACGCTTCAAACCCTTTGGAACTACAAGTGACCCTTTTCTAATTTACCATGTGTTATCACCCAAAAACACATGATAGCCATCATCATCAAGCTGTCCTGCACTTATGAGACTCTTTTTCAGCATAGGAACATGCCTAACATTGTTAAGCACAAATGTAGAACCATTGGGAAGTGCCAAGTGGACATCTCCCACTCCAACAATATTACATGCATGATCATTTCCAAGCTTTACGTATCCTGTCCTTCCTGCATCATAAGTGGTAAACCACTCCCTGTGAGGTGTGGCATGCAAAGATGCTCTTGAGTCTAGCATCCAATGCTATGACAATGCATGGTCATTAGTAACCAAAAAAGCATGCTCGAACATAGAGGTATAAAGAATATCACCCTCATCACTAGTGCTGCTCAAAGCATTCACTTCCTCTATCTTGACATTGGACTTCACTTCCTCTTTGCTATCCTCTTTGTGCTCTTTGCCTTTGCCTTTGGCGTTTCGCCATTTGAAACAATCTTTCTTCATGTGACCTTTCTTGCCACAATAGAAGCATTCAATGTCTCTTTTATTTGCATTTGTCCTGCCTCTAGATTGGCTTCTAGATTTGCCTTTGGACTGCCCTCTTGTATCATATCTCCCCCCGGACTGAGATCTCCCCCTCATGGTGAGGGCACTTGCAATTTTGTTTCCTGCATTATTCTCTCTGTTAACCTCCTCTGTTGGAAGGCTACTCTCCACGTTTGCACATGTAAGCCCACGTGTGGAATTACTAATGGCTGTTCGGAATGTATCCCAACTCTCACACAAAGTGACAAGAAGAAACATTGCCTTGACTGAGTCCTCAAAGGCAATTTTCTGAGCTGAGAATTGACTGAAAATAGTATTGAACTCATTTAGATGATTGGACATTGCAGTGAAGCGGCACTTTGCTTCTCATAGAGATCATGTAACTTATCCCATACTCCAAATGCACCGCCTTTAGTGTCCTTCACATTGAAGTACACAGATTTGGAAAGTGTGAGCATAATTGTGGAGCTTGCAAGCTCATCTATTTCTAACCATTCATCATCATCCAGGAGCTTTGGCTTTACGCCCTTGCATCTAATGGACTTCATCTGCTTTTTCTGTACAAGCACATTATAAATTTGTTCTTTCCAATACGAGAAATCGGTTCCGTCCAATTTCTCTATGTTGAAGAGGGCATTCTCTGATCAACTAGACATCTCAACGGATCTAGATGCAATCCAAAATGCCAACTGTAGTGCCCGGCCAAGTAGCAGAAATTATGTTGTCTGCAGCAACTTTGTACATCAAATATCTTTTGACCCTTAACTCAGATGCAAAAAGTGTAAACAAAAAAGTTGTAGATAATTGACAGATCTAAAACTGTCCAGTTCAGTGCAGATCCCAAACCCTTACAGATTTTCTTCTGTTCACATTTGAAAAACAGCCTGCTGCTCACTTACAGCAACTTTTGGCAGTATTGTACACATCATAACTTTTGATGCATACTCCAGGTGAAAAAGCTTCTAAAAGACAAATTGAAGTCTGTCCAAAGGTCTCTGACTTCTCAGTTCACAAAAAAACCCAATTCCGCACCACGAAAAATATATTCAGTCCCAAAAAAGACTGCTCTGTCATAAAAACAGCAGCAATTTTTCAATGACCTGTCAGTCAAGAATATCAATCATTTTCTCGTGGGCTTCAAAGCATAACCAAATAGCATTTGAACATCCAATTTCTGAGCAAAAGACTTGCATATACTGTGGCATCAAAGCATAAACTGCTTTCTGGTGAGCTCGAACTGTCTATCAACGATCTTGGAGGAGCTCCGCTTGCTGCTGCCCCCCGCCTCGCCCGTCGCCATCAGCCACCCCTGGCAGTGCCCTGCCCCTTGGCCGCAACCTGTTTCCTTGGCAGCACCCTGCTGCCTAGGCCGCGCAGGTTTCCCTTGGCAGAGCTCCCTGCTCAGGTCGCCTCCCTTGCCTGCTCGCGCCGCGCCTCCCTTCAGCCCGTTTGGCTGCTGCAGGTGCACCTGGTGGTCGAACCCCCCCCCCTCAGCCTTTTCGCGTTGCGCCCCCCCTTCAGCCCGACTGGCTGTGCAGGTCACGACCTGCTGGTCGAGCTCCCCTTGCCCCTACAGGTCGCCCCTTCAGGCTGCCTTCTAGGCCACCCTTTAGGCCGCCAGTAGCTGCCGTCTGCTCCCTCCCTTGCGCTTCAGGTTGGGCTTCAGGGCCCTCTTCCGGGACTGTTCTGCGTGTGTTCCGGGGAGCTGTGTTCCTAGGCTACTTCCAGGCAATTGCGGAGCTTTCTGCTTCTGTTTTGAGCGGTCTGCTGTCATTCCACGCAGGCTGAAGTTGGGAGCATTCTTTAACCAGGGGGTTTTTTGGGGTTTCTAGTGGTTGGTTGCGAGTTCTTGGTGGTTTTTTCAGCAGAGGCAGCTCCTCCCCTCAGGACAGCGCAAGCTGAGACAATGGAGGACACTAATGCCACTCCCGTCGCCGAACCTGAGGAGATCAAAGTCACAGTTTCATTTCCTCCTGACATTGTGCAGATGATTGAGGTAGCACAGGAGGGTTTTCGTTTGACGCACATAATTGGCTTTCTCCCCGGTAGAGGCCAACAGTTACGTGACTAGGTGTACACCAGCATGGCCTCATTGGGTGTCTCCGTTATAGTTTTTCGATTGCTTGGCAGAGGGTACTCTTCAGTCTGCAGAGCAGGCTCAAAGAGTACGTATGAGCACTCCGATTCAGTTTCAGAGCAGAGTCATCCATTTGTGGCCTTGGCAGAAGCACTTCAGTACTACGTCCCCGGGACCACGTCAGGTCTCTTTTTGGATGTTTTTCCCTGGACTTCCCGATGGGGTCAGCTCTTGTCGCAGACCTGTGGAACATATGGCTAGCGTGGCAGGTACAGTCATCCCATCAGGTGCTAGACTTTCCTATGCTCAGTCACTTACTGGTACAGGTGTTACGAGGGTCAAACTCACTTCAGAGTTCCCCCCTCCTCGACCTTTGCCTACTTTGATTTCGTACTCCACGGGAGATGGGGTCCAGATGCAGCAGAGGGTTTTGTACGAGGGGCTTCCTGATCAGTGTCTTTTCCATCGGAAGAGAGGTCACTTTATTAGGGATTGCCCCAGTCGTCGGCCAAGATCAGACACTCCGGATCCTTCTCATCCTACGAGAGACCCAGAGCCTTCAGTTCAACCTCCAGGGGTCTCTGAGCCTGCTTCGACTCATTCAGCAGAACGAGAGGAGCCTCCTCTGGGGGAGCCTCCAGTGGAATCAGAGGACCCGGAGGTGCCTCCAGTGGAACAGCTTTCACGGAGAGCTCGGAGGAGACGGAGACAGAGGGAGAGCCAGCAGTACGATCAGCCCCAGTTACGAGCTCACAGATGGCAGAGAGTTGAGACTTATGAGCAGGAGACCCTAGAAAGGGGAGATGCAGAGGATCATCTGCAGGGAGGTCTTGACACGGTACAGGAGACAGTCACTCAGGGAGTCGAGTCACATGTGCAGGAGACCCCGGAAAGGGGAGTTGTAGAGGACCATCCGCAGGCAAGTCTTGACACTGTGCAAGAGACGGTAGTTCAGGGAGTCGAGATGCATGTGCAGGAGACCCCGGAATGGGGTGACTCGGAGGACCATCCACAGGCAGGTCTTCTCACTGAGCAGGAGACAGTAGCTCAGGATTTGATGACTTTAGACACCACTACCCATTACACTTCTAGGGACAGCCTACAAGATCCTAGCGAAGACCTTGGCTCTTCGCCTAAAGCCTATGCTGCCAGATATCATCAGAGCTACTCAGACAGGATTTGTCCAAGATCGGAGTATCTTGGATAACATCTTCACTTTTTGGGAGGCCACTCACTGGGCGAAGGAGAGTCAGCAAGAGATTGCAGTTCTTCACCTCGATTTTGAGAAGGCTTATGATAGGGTGGACTGGGGTTTCTTGGAGGGCACTATGAGGAGGCTAGGCTTCAGAGATACATGGATTTCTTGGGTCTCGTCACTTTACTCCCGCTCTTCTAGCAGGATGGTGGTCTGTGGAGGCAGAGGACCGGCTTTTCAGCTATCCAGATCGGTACGACAGGGATGCCAACTTACACCTTACCTTTTTCTTTTCGTAGCAGAGGCTATTGGATACTTTATGCAGGCTACCAGTAATGGCACTTTGGGCCTCCATCTTCCTATCCGGCAGGAGCAGGAGCTTCTGGACACTGAGTTTGCTGATGACACGGCACTGACAGTCAGAGGAGATGCTTATAGTCTCGCTACTGCTGCGGATTCAATTGACAAGTTCTGCCTCGCCTCAGGAGGACTTGTCAATTGGAACAAATCAAAAGGCCTCTGGACTGGGGCTCAGCAGGATACCCTGGCTTGGGGAGGAGACAGAGGCTTTGTATGGATTCCCAGAGGCACCTCCACGAGATATTTAGGTTTTCAGGTTGGCATTGAGGTGTCCCCGATGCAACAGTTTGCCCCAGTGCTTGAGAGCATCCGGAAAAAGCTAGCCTATTGGAGCACGGATAGAATTTCTTTGGCCCGAAGAGCGCTGGTACTCAACCACGTTCTACTAGCGACTATGTGGTACGTTGCGTCATGTTGGTGCTTTCATGCTGACTCGATCCGTCAGGTGAGGGGATTGCTCCGGAACTTCCTGTGGAGTGGTGGTGATGGTTCCGAGGACACTAGGGCCAAGGTTTCATGGGATACTATCACTTTACCCGCCTCGCAGGGAGGACTTGGAGTTCTTGATCCGGAGATGCAGAGCAGAGCCCTTTTAGTCAAACTTCTTGTTAGAGGTTTGACTCCAGGAGATCAGCCGTGGAAGCAGTTCCTACTGCATGGGATTCACAAGTGCACCCCCAGAGCAGCAGGCCAGTGGCAAGAAGAGTCGGTTGGATCTTCCTGACGGACCAGCATTCTCAGCCTTCCTCACCACTTGTGAAAAGGCTTATTCAGATATGGGATCATTTTCGTCAACACCTCATCAGAGCAGTTCCCTCCTCTAGAGAGGAAATTGCCCGACAGCCACTTTATCATAACCCCCTGGTTCGGTATCAAGGATCTTCCCCTGGTACAAAACTTAGGACTCCCTTGGCCAGATGGCATGCTCAGGGGGTTGTGACAGTTGGAGATTGGTTTAGGGGAGGTGTGGAGATGTCAGAGGAGGAGATCAGACATAGACACGGGCTACTTGGACAGATTGCTGCCACCAGATTACTGATCATGAGAGCTATTCCTCAGGGGTGGAGGGACATGCTTACAGATCCAGCCTATGTTCATCCCATCTTTACTTGGTCAGGATGTTTTAGTGAGGCTGGGCTATGCATTGGAGTTCGTTTAGGACCGGCACCTTTTACTTATTTTGAGACGGACTCCTCTCACAGATTGTATCCCACTCAGACCCTGGATCGACAGGAGCTCCTTTGGCAGAGAGTCAGGGTCATTGGTTGCCTGGGTAAGGAATGGGCCACAGATCCGTCCAGGTTGACCATTGCAGAGGATCCTAGATGGAGACTTTGGATCTTTCAGGGTCGACCTCTTCCGGAGCTCGACTGGGACCCAAGTGAGTGGGCGTGGCCTGCTCCGGTGGCTGGCGCTCGTCCTGTTTTGTTTTTCCAGTACTCTACGAGGGCAGGTTACAGGCTTCAGCAGAGAGACTCTCATCACCTACCATCAGCCTCACAGCATTGGCACGCACAGGGACTTACTGCAGAGCTCTTGCTGAGCTACTGGACTCACTTTTAGGGCATCAGTAGAGCCAGGAAAGTCCCCTACTTTCTTTGGCTCACTATTCATAGGGGTATACCTGTGGGTACTTGGCTTCAGCAGATGGGTAGACCCTCCTTGTGTATGCGTTGTCAGCTTGCAGAGGAATCTAGTAAGCATTGTTTATGGAGCTGCCCCAGCTCTAGAGTGGTCTGGACAAGTATCTTCAGGTTGTTCTCATATGTTACATCTGAGTCCTTTCTGATGACATGGGGCGCTGCCCTTTGGGGGAGAGGCTCTGGAGCCTTTGCCCTATATGAGTCAGAGCCAGGAGACCATGGTTTCTTCATGCAGTGTCGCCAGAGACGGGGTCCCACAGATGTTAGCATCATGGAGCCGCAGGACTTACTTTTGGTACCAGTACCAGCTAAGGATTCCAGGCCTACTTCACCTGCAGGGTCAGCCTGGGAGGTGATTTCTAGCATTACCCTATGGCAAATATGGTGTTTGAGATGTTCTTTTGTCCTTGGGGGCCATTTATGCACGGAGGCTGACACTCTTGCTTCCATTTGGGCGGAGATTATCTTCACTCTCAGGAGTCAGTGGGAGCGGTGTACAGGCACCTCTTTGGCAGCTCGTGGGAGACTTTTATCCTTCATGAGGACATGGGACTGCTCATTATTTTTTCATTTGACCCCTTTTGGGATGTCGTGGCATTTTAGACCACCACCATGGCTTTTTTGCCACATTGTTGAGGCTAGGGATAGAGTACTTTCTCTCCCACCTGTTGTATGATTCGTTTTGAATGGAATATATCACTTTCTCTTTAAAAAAACTGCTTTCTGGAAATTGCATACCAGAGAATGAAAAATGCATTTACTGCATGTATATGGCCTCACTATATTGGCATTCAAGTGAACATCAAAGTGTATTCATTTGCCACTCACTTATGCATTCAAAACGCATCACCAATGGCATATACCAAGTGACATTTACTGCATCATTTTGCCAAAATGCATCAACTTGCCAAAGTGCATCAACATGTATGCATTTGCCACTTTCCAAGTATCAAAAAACTGTGTCAAAAATGGCATTAACCTGTCAAAAATGGCATTAACCTCTTGCCCCAAATGCATTCATTCCGTATGGGAAATATTCATGCAAGAAGACCTCACTTTCCCTCTACCGAAAGTGCTGAAAAGCACGTCTCAACCACACACCGGTGGGAGCTTGCAAAATGGAAATTACAGAATGGAAAGGGATGAGGTGAGAAGCACTTGTGCAAGACAACATTCTCACATCAACTCATCCACTCGCAAGCTCTTGCAACTCATCAACTCATTGCTTTTTCCTTTACAAGTTCAGCAAATCCAATGACTCCCGCATATCATGCATCAAACTTTCATGCTTCATGCACTTCAAGCACTGTGAGCAGTTAAGGTATTCAAAGCTGATTTTTGGACCAGGAAAACCTTCCTTCGCTGCTTCTTTGCACATTCAAAATGAGCGATATGCCTGCACTTGAATTGAATTGATGGGGCACTACAAAGAGGCTCAACCATGCAAATTGAGCAGAAATCGTTTGCAGAAGGAAGGTATCCTTACGTAACAGAGAGTTTTGACGACAATTTTTCTCTAAACGTGGCAAGCAAACTCGTTCACCTCTCAGCCCACCATAATGATGATCGCATTCAAGACTCTGAGTACACGCCTTGCTGAGCTGCTCCCTACAATCCTTCGTTTGCAAAACGACCCAAATCTTCAACACAGCAGGCGATCTTCTTGGGAAACAGTTGTGTCTTCTGTCATGCCAAAAAACATCGTTCTAATCCCATAATAGAGATGTCAACTGTGTTGTGCTCATCATTGACTCTACTACTGGTGGTTTTGAAGCAGGCATCTCCAAGGATGTGAGCAACTATCACACGTCCCCATCGCAGGCAGATCCACCAGTGCTAGAAAGGGGGACTCCAGCAACGATCCACAGGCTATTCTCTCTGTAGCTCTTCCCTTCGAGGTAGAGGCCTAGCTCCTGCTCTTGGGATGCACCGCTTGAAGCTCCACCGGGCTCTCTCCTTGTTGGCCACACTCCACCAAGCTCAACAAGGCTCTGATACCAGTTGTTGGAATGAGAAAGAGAACCGAGAGCAAAGGAGAGAGAGAGTTGAGAGTCGATAACGCAGTGTGTGGTGGGTGCTAACTCACCCTGATCGGTCTGAAGTTCTTATTAAGAAGAATGGTATATGTATACAAGGGTATGAACTTAGGCCATTGGCATTTTACCCCAACAAAATTATTAAAGATTACTATTGCGCGGGAGGGCCAATAGTTTTACATGACATAGAAAACAGGAACACAACACATTGCATGGAGATAAAACAACCACCAATTGCAGTCATAGGGGTGGTAAGAATTTGAGTTTTCCTTCAAATCTGCAAAACAGTGACTTCATGGGACATCCTAGAAGCCAATCACTACATTCCAAAGCTCCAAGGTGTGGATGGTTGGAGGTGACCTCAAACCTTTTCTTCCCCCCCCCCCCAAAAAAAAAACCTATAAAGGAATGAGAAAATAACCAAGGTTGAGGCTGATAGTGAACCCAACTCGCAAACTTCTTCTTCGACCCAAATTCAATCCGTTATACACAACAATTGAGAGGATTTTGGTGGGCAATGCTGAATCGATGCCTTGGGATTGCCTCTATGAGGGACATGCGGCATTAGATGAAGGAGAGAAGAGGAGCTTGCAGAGGCACTTTGGTGGACCTTCATGCACTGAAGGACTTGTGGAGAACTTGGATGCCTTTTATCAGCACACAAAGCTTTGCACGTTATTTAGAATAGACACTTTTCCAGTCGGCCATAAACAAAAGGCTCTAGCCACCACCATGATACTCTATCATGAGACACTAAATTATATCATTCTATCAAGAGGAGTTCAAAGCACGCCGTGGTCAAATTTTATAGAGTAACTGCACTTAAACAAGATCTATCTTTAAGTATTTCACGTGCTATAAGAAAAGCCTTGGCCAATGCTCTTTTAGAGATATCCACAAGGTCCGGTCACCTCATCCCACAATGGAGCATCAGTCCACATTGAGTTCATTCAGATTTGGCTAATATTTCATCTCAATCCTTTCGTGTGGAACCTAACACATAGAACTCTTGCAAAAATTACTATCAAATTGTTCATCTTCATCTGGTCCATGTTCGACAATGATTATCTAGCTCACTATCAAAACATTCTTCTTATGATTGCCCCTTGGCGATGTGCATCTTGTTAGGGGAACCCTTGGCTACTCAAGGAGTTGTAGACCTTCCAAACGTTCTTCCATCCCAAAGCGAGAGCTTTGGCCTCAAATGAGGACTCTTGTTTCACTTGGCCGAAATCCTCTTCTGTGCGTAGATTTTGTGCAAAATCTTCTCATACATTAACACTATATAAAGGAGATCTAAGGCCGAAGATGCAGGAGACCATGCCATCATGGATCCACACTTTTAAATTCTATTAGAAAAGAAAAGCAATGGGAATTCTTTAGCCTAGGTTTTCATTTTTCAAAAGATAGACTTCTATGAAGTATGAAAGAAACTAGCAAAGCTCTAGGAGGAATACATCATGAAGCCATGAAAAACATAACCCAAAAAGGGTAAGATCAAACTCCCAAAGACGGGAAGAGAAAATCGAGGGTTGAGGCTGAAAATCCCACCTCAACCTTGTGGGGGACTTCAAGAAGAATGGCACGTCACTCCAAGACAGTCCTTGTAGCAAAGGCTGACTGTTGCATATTTCCCTAAATGGCAGTCAAAGTGTGCACCGAGCTTGTCCAAATACTGGCCAATGTATGTGGATCTGGGAGGCATTTATGACCTATGTGCATCTGGATCTCCAAATATGCCATGATGTTATGCTCGCCAAAAGCTCCCAAGAGGTGTCTACAGAGGCATGTGAAGACCTAGAATGTCACCCAGTGAGAGATGTCGCTAAACTGAAATAGCCACAAGAGGACTCATGTCTCATCTAGATCACCTGAGATCCACAGAGAGAAAGCCAAGCTACAGATCCCCAGCTAATGAAGAAAAGAGAACGCAAAATGTGCTCAATAATCTAGCTATCCCTTTCAAAATGATCCTCACATGTCTGCAACGGCATAAGAACTGCTGAATTGACTCCTCAGCAAAAAGGTCACAAGTGCATGTGGAGTTTGCCCCAAACTTGGATCTCCATTGATTCACCACGATCCCTTCATGAATAGAAAGCCAAAAGAAGCTATTCTTGAGGGATTTCTAGAGTCTCTTACAAAATGACTTCTACAACGTAAATGCTCTAACAAAGTAGACCGAGAGGGGGCCCTATCACGCAGACGAACCCAACCCAAGGGTATGGCTGCATTAATGTGCTAGACTCTTGCTGCGTGGTTTGTTCGCAAAGTTGCGGATGTTGAAAATTGGCTGACACGCACTTTGGGGAGCTATCTTGTTTGCAAAGTGCATTATGCAGCCAGGGGCTTCTTTGAAGTGATTATGGTGGATGAACAGCAGAAGCAAATGCTACTTTAGCACTCCCTCTCTCTTATGGACAACAGATGGTACATGTTCTCCCTTGGACGCCTACCAGGGATTATCAAGCTTTGATTAGGCATCGTTGTCATGTATGGGTGGAAGTTGTGGACTTCCCTCAATGCCTTGCCTCCTTGTTGCCAAAAATTGCAGCCGCTTTGGGGAAGGTGGTGTGTCCACCACGGCCAAATGGCAACTTGAATAGATTTTGCATCTTGTGGGATACATATAATCCCACTCCAGCTTCATATTCTGCTATGATAAATAATGTTGCGATGGGCAGTGCATTTTACAAGCTGAAATGGGGTTTATTTGCAAGAGCCTTCTTTGAGTGTAAAAAGTTTGGGCACATGGCTTCACAATGCCCTCCAGTCCTGCACAAAATGCCTCCAGATGCTATGCCTACTAATATGCATCCTAAGGATACTTTTGTCTCCTCTCAGGCTAAGAATAACTCCAATAAACCAACAAATGCAGCTCAGGAAAAGGGGAAAGCTCCTGCTGCGTCAAATGCTAATGTTTCTACCTCAATGCCTTCAACTTCTCAATTGAAAGTAAAGGAAAAAACTTTGCAGGAAGCTTGGCTAGTGGTTGCTCTAAATGATAGTCAAGGTAGATGGCTGATCATTCAATGTCTTATATAGGAAGAAGTTTTGAATTTGCTTCAGCCTATGCACCACAATCTTCTCGTAGCAGAGGTTTTATTTGGCCTGATATGCAAAGTTATCCCTAGAAACAACATGTCTTCATTTGTGGAGATTTTAATAATGCTCCTCAACCAGGTGATAATACTTCAGGTCATACTCAAATGTTAGCTTCTGAGCTTCAGCATTGGTCTACTTTATTGACTCAGCTCCCTTTTATTGATTCGTGGAAATAATCACAGCCTATGCTGCCTGGTCACACTTTTCAACACAATGCTCAGTCTGCTTATCGGGCTCGGTTGGATAGATGGTATAGAGTTGATCCTCAGCATTATGATTTTCTCACTATCAATTTATGGGTGGATTACATGTTCACACATTCAGAACATGCCCCTTTGTGGTTGAGGATTGCTCTCCATGAGATACCTGATGATAGGCTTGTCCACAAAAGATTGCTCATTGTCAACAACAGTTAATTGGAGCATGAATCATACAAGGCTCTAGTTAAAGATGTGGTTCAGCCACTATCTCAACATGCTGCCATTGGCATTGATTTTGCTTGGGAAACTTTTGTTGCACAAATGCAAGCAGTCATTCGTGGTTATGGCAAAAGCTACATGCAGACCTTAATGTTGCTCAGGCAAAATCTCAGTATCAGTCTTTGACAAAGTTAAGTCACCTCAATAATATTTCTTATCATGAAAATCAGATTTTATGTGAGACAAAATATTATATGCAATGCAATGACAATAGGAAAATAGCCAAATGGGAGACACGTGTGCGACAAAGAACCTTTTTGGATAAAGGCTGCTCCTCCAAAGCATTTTTCGAAGGGCTGCATTGCAGAAGGTCTTCTCAAAATATTTGCAAGGCTTTGTTATCAAATGATATTTGGACTTCTTCTAGGGCACAGCTTGCTGCAGCTTGTGCTCGACATTTTTCTTCTCAGTTTGGGAAACCAGATTTACATTCGCAGGAGGTTATTACAGCAAGGGGAAAATTAATACAGCATGTCACTCCAATTGTCTCACCGGCACAGGCCTTGGATTTGGAAGCTCCTTTCACCGAACGAGAGCTAATTGATGCTGTTAAATCATGTGGTAGATGGAAATCTCTTGCTTGGGATGGCCTCACGATAAAATTTTTCTTGGCTTTTTGGGATCTACTGAAAATGCCTTTGCTGCAAATGATCAATACAACTAGGCAAAATCAATATATGCCGGATTCTTGGAAGAAGGGTTGGTCAAACTTCTTCCCAAGAAGCCCATTTGTGAGTCATTAACTAATTGAAGGCCCATTACTTTGATCCCGGTGATATACAAGATCATCACCAAAATGGTGGTTGATCAGATTAAGGGATATTTACATGATGGCCTGGGCCCTGCATCCAGCTCAGAATGGCTTTATTCCAAGATGGCATATACTGATAACATTGCCATTGCTTATGTTGGGATTGAGTATGCCAAGTATATAGTGCAAGATGTTCTTATCCTGCAAGTAGATATTGCAAAGGCATTTGACACCAATCAATGGGACTTTATAGCTCAAACTATGCAAGCTTTGGGATTTGGTCAGAAATTCCAGCATGTCATCTTCTGGCTTTATCAAGATGCAATGTTGCATGCATTTTCTCTAGAGACTTATCAGAGCCCTGGACACTTCGATGTTCACCATTATAGAAATTTTCTGGCGGTCAAAGCATGGTAAGAAAAGCTTGCAGATTCTTCCAGTACAGATATTATGTTCACCCAAATTGCATGGAGGACTGAATTTCTTAATATACATGTGCACATTTTAGCTCACAAAGGCAAAATGATGCTTCAGTTTCTTCAGGATGATCAGCGTTGGGCCTCCCTTGGACTGCTATGATGCATTCCCTATTAATTAACATCATCACTCCTGCATTTGGTTTTTGGCAACCCACACAATGGGATTTTCTTTTGGGTTGCATTGAAGGCAAAATCAAAGGTTGTCCTATGGTTTCTCAAATGTTTTTAATTGGAAGCATATTCTTTCACACTTGGCATGGAATGGAAGACTCTTTACGGGGTAACTCTTTGCGAGCTGAGAGCATTCATTGGTCACGGGTTTTTTTTGCTCCCTTGGCTTTGCAGGAGCCCTGACGTTCTTATTTTCTTAATATAAAAGGGATTTCCAATCTCGCAGATGTTATTAAAGATGATGGCACTCTTTTATCCTTCCCTTTGGCTGCTGCAAAATATGGTTTGGGCATGCACTATCGTCCAATATGCCAGGTCATTACTCAAATGGTTCAGCCATTTCAGCCAGTACCGCCTGTAGAAATTCAAGACAAGCTTCGGGATTGGACCCTTCTTCCTTTATACTCATCCATTCGTCCTTTGAAACTGTCTCATATAACCGTCTCTTCTTTATATAAAGTTATGTTATCACGACCTTGGGTGTCAGACAGAGCCAATCAGATTTGGACATTGCACCATCCACTCAAATGGTGGAGAAAGAGATTGAAGCAGATTTGGCACTCCAAGGTTACATGACGCCAACAAGTCTTTTTATGGCGTGTTCTGTTGGGAGTTGTTCCGTCTAGACAGCTTTTATCTTGCAGATGTATTGCTCCATCTATCTGTTGTTGGTGTTTAGCTCCCAAGGAATCCGTATCTCATTGCTTTGGCATTGCCCTGAGACACAGAATTCCTTGGGCATCCTTCGAGATTTGAGGTTTATTATTTCATTTTGCATGTAAGTAAATTGAGATTGCATGTAAGCAAATTAATAGATTGCAAATACAATGAAAATAAATTTGAGATTGTACATACAAAGACAATTCAAAAAAAGACACTTTATTATATTAAAAAGACGCTGATACAACACTGATGCCCGTAGGCAGAGTACATGAACTCTAACTATCGCCCAAGGCGGACCATACAACATCCCTCAGTGCCCTTCGGCTTCTTAAGACGAACAATAAATTGCATGTCTTTGGCAGTCACAGTGACCCTTTTCCTATGGATGGCAGCCAGCTAGGTGTCATCCATAAGATCTACTAGGTAGGCCTCAGCTGCATGCTGCCTCGCAAGCAAGGCATCTCTAGAAATACGCCATGGAGCCTCCACAACTCTATCCCTATAATACCGGGACATTGGCTATCGTTGAGGTCCTGCATGACCTCACATTTTTGCCACAAATGTCTACATTCTGCTGAATCTGTGCTTCACATCTTCTGCTACTATCCACACACTTGTCATTTCCTCGCTCTCATCTAACAGGGGCTTCGAGCAAGATTTCCTACTGTTACTTTTGGCAGGTTCTTCTGGTTATTTGGTTTTCATCTAGCTAGACAGGGTTTTGATTTATTTTTTGTTTGGGTGCGCTACTATGCACTCTGGACTCTATGGATAGACAAAAATCACAGAGTCTTTGGTGATCCTACTTTTCCATCTTTAGTTTTTTTCAAACGATATCTGCGGCAATCATTCTATGATTGCTTTCAGACTCGTTTGATTGATCATGATGTATATCTAGCTTATACTGAGATTTTTAGTTTAGTAGTAGTTACTCCACTTTGGAAGTAACTATGAATGTAATTATTTCACAGCAATAAGATATTTCTTCCCACAAAAAAAAAAAAAAGTGTGTGTGAATCATATCTCCAGTGTGTGTGTGTGAGAGAGAGAGTCTGTGAGTGTGTGTGTGTGTGTGTGTGTGTGTGTCAGGTGTGTGGTGTGTGTGTGTTTGAGTGTGGTGTGTGTGTGGTGTGTCAGTGACTCTGTGTGTGTGTGTGTGTGTGTGTGTGTGTGATATTGGACGTGTGTGTGTGTGTGCGAGAGGAGCGTGGGTGTGGTGCGACGGCCGTTGTGCACGTACGGTGAGCGTGTGTGTGAGAGAGGGTGTGCGACGGACGTACGGTGAGCGTCGTTCATCGTCGTCTTTGGCGCCCGTCGCTTCGTCAGTACCATCCTTCGCTGTTTGTTGCTTACCTTTCCATCGCTGCTCCGTTTGACCCTGCTCGTCATTTCTTACCTGCAGTCTTCCTTCCCAAAGCCCTTACATTCCGTTCGTGTTTTCCCCCCTTTATTTATTCCGTACAGCCCTTCAACTCTTCTGTACAGACTATCCTTTGTCCCGTACAGCCCGTCGGTGATTCCGTACATTTTCCCAGTCCTTTCCTGTATTTCTCCAATCTGACCGTACAGTGCTTCATCTTAGCGTCCGTACAGCCTGCGAGCCTTTCTTCGTTCCTATCCGAATCTCCTTGTTTGATATCTGTTAAATCCCTTAGCCTCCATGGCAGAAGCAAATAAGTACTATGTCAAGAGAGCCCTCTCTCCTTAACCCAAAAGACAATCAAGGGAAGCCTCTTCTCCCATAGCTCCTTCTTCTGAAGATGCTTCTTATGTGTTTGATATGCTGAATGATGATTTTCAACAAAGCAGAAGGGAATGGATTCAACCTGCTCCGGAACTCACTTACAAAATGAAGCTGCCATCTCTTGTGCAACCTTTGAAAAAGCTCTCTCAAACTGCAGTTATCATCTTTTTCCCAGGCAAAATTCCCTCTGCTAATGATGTGGGACAATGGGTGAATTCTCTCCTAGGTGGATGCTTTGTAGAAGGAGTCTATTTTGCCTCCCGAGGATTTTATGAAGTTCATCTTTTGGATGCTTTGACAAAACAAAAGATGCTGGAAATGTCTCCGTTATTTTTTGGTCGCCAGATGGTGCATATCATGCCCTGGTCCCCTAATAAGGACTATCAGAACCTCATCAAGCATCACTGCCCTGTATGGGTTGAAGTGGTTGATTTTCCAGATTATATGAGAACAGAGCTTCCAGGGTTAGCTATGACATTGGGGCAAGTGATCTGTCCCCCTCGTCCAACAGGTAATAAAAATCGTTTTTGCATATTATGGGATACTGATAGACCGACCCCTTCTTCTATTGCAGTTGAGATTGAGGGTGTTAATTTGGGCAAGAAATATTTCACCTTAAAATGGGGCATTTTTGCTGGAGCTTGTTTTTCTTGTCACAAATTTGGGCATCTTGCTTCGGAATGTCCTTCTATCCTTCATCCACCTCCTCCAGCTGCTATTCCTTTGCCATCTAATAAAGGAGGTCAGAAGACATATGTGGAAAAGATTGAAGCTAAAGGACCAAAGCCTTCAGTTCATACAGGGAGTCAGGCCAATTCAGCTCAAAATAAGGATAAAGGTAAAAGCAAGTTAGGAGAAAATATTTCACCTTCTCATGAGGGTTGGCAGACTGCAAAGAAGACGGTGCCTCTCAAACAAAGACCTCTCCAATCTCGTAATTGGGATGCCTCTGCTCCTTCTCCAGGTCAATCTTCTACCTCTTTAAGCAGCCCCATCACAAAGGCTTGGGTCAATGCAGTCAAGAAGGGTCTTCCCCTTTGTGAAGAAGAGGATATTATCAGGGAATTGGAAGCTGAGGGTCAGCAAGACCCTGTGGCAATGGCAGAGGCTTGAGGCCTCCCGCTCTTTTGGAAGACCGAACATTATCTTGTATATATTTTCATGAGTGTTTCTCTTAAATGCTTTTCCTATAATATACAGGGCCTCTGCAACCAGAATAAATGGAGGCTTCTCTGGCATTATATAAATACAACTCATCCGGATGTTGTATGTCTCCAAGAGCATAATCAGCATTTTTTTGCTGGACAGCATGGGTTTTTTTCAGGATATGATATATTCTATTCAGGATCGAAACAATTCTCTGGGCTGTGCATTTTAGCCAGACATGATCTGCAACCCTTGATAGCACATAATGATCTAGGTGGAAGATGGATGATTATTCAATGTATGATCAATGGAGAGATTTTTGAAATAGGATCTTTGTATGCCTCTCAAAATTCAGCTTCCAGAGCTCAAATGTGGAATTCCATAAAGCAATATCCTTGGTCCTCTAATGCTCTACTTTGTGGGGATTTCAACAATTCTCCTCACTGGAAGGACAATACCACGCATAATTCACATATGCTGCCCTCTGAAATCCAGCAATGGGAACACATGACATCATCACTTCGATTTGCAGATTTATGGACAGCAACTCATCCTTCAGTGATGGGATTTACATATCATCATAATGCTTTCACAGATTATTGGGCCAGGCTTGATAGATTTTATCTCATTCATGCTCAGCAATATGATGAATATACATGTCAGATGTGGACTGATTATTCACAACAACTATCTGATCACACTCCACTTTGGCTCACCCTTTCTTTTGGTATGCCTCTGGATGATTTGCAGCTCTCCTCAGTCAGAAATTTACAGGTTAATCAATTCTATCTTTCTCATGAAAAATTTCAGCATATGATCAGACTGGCTTGCAGGCCATTGCTATCCCATGCTCAGGAGGATCTGGAATTTGCTTGGATCTCTTTCATAAATCGTATTCAAAATGTCATCAAGGAATATGGAAGATGGTACTTGGCAGAAACTAGACAGCATATCCAGTGGGCAAAATCATACAAGCAGTATCTTGTACAGATTAGTCATCAAAGATCTCTATCTGATTCTGAACAGCATTTATTATCTTGTGCCTCCTCTATAATTGATGCCAATGACAAACGCAAGCTGTCTAAATGGCAGATTAGGGCCAGAGTTAAACCCATGCTAGATAAGGGCTGTTCCTCTAAATCTTTTTTCCGGAACTTACATGCACATAGGCAAAGTCAATCTATCATGAGGGTAAGGAAATCAGATGGTCTCTGGACCCAATCTCTCTCTCAGCTTGAAAAACAATGTCTGGATCACTTTCAGCTCCTGTATTCTCAGCCTTCTTCTTCTGCACCTCAGGTTGCATTGGCTCGTAACAGATTTACTGAGCTTGTTTCTCCCATTGTCTCCTCGCAAAAAGCCTTAATGCTGGAAATGTCTTTTTCAGATGATGAACTGGAGGAAGCCCTTAAGCATTTGGGTAAACATAAATCCCCTGGCTGGGATGGTCTGACAGTTGAATTTTTTGAAGCCTTTTGGCAAGAAATGAAGGGTCCAGTTCTGCAGTTTATTAATGCAGCATGGCAGCACCAACATCTTCCCTCAGCTTGGAAGCATGGTCTGGTGAGGCTTGTGCCCAAAAAGATTCTTTGTGAGACTATGGATGACTGGAGACCAATTACTTTGATGCCGGTGATATACAAACTGATTGCCAAAATGTTGGTACATCGGATAAAGGATATCCTTCATGATGGACTTCATCCCAGGCAATATGGTTTTGTTCCAAGACGGCATATACATGACAATATCACTAACACTCTTATTGCAATGGAATATGCTAAATATTCAGATCAAGATGTGTTGGTCATGCAGGTGGATGTGGCAAAGGCGTTTGATACAGTACAGTGGGATTATGTCTCTCAAATCATGCAAAAACTTGGTTTTGGGCCAAAGCTATCTAATGTCATATATTGGCTTTATTCAAATTCTACTGCACAATGCTTTATAGGGAAACATTTGTCTGAGTCTTGGACTCTCGAACGTTCGGTTCGACAAGGATGTCCTCTCAGTGCCTTGCTTTATGCCATCGCTTCACATCCATTGCTTCTTTATATGGATCACATGGTTGATACTGGACAGCTAGAGGGGCTTCAGATTTCTGGTTCACGACCCTTCATAGCGCAGGCCTATGCAGATGATTCATTTTTCATGCTAAAGAACAGCCCATTGGAGATTCGACTATTGATGGATACCCTTTCAGATTTTGGGTTGGCAGCTGGTCTTAAAATTAATTTTCAGAAATCAAAACTCATGCCTCTCAAGCTTTGTGATTGGCATGCTATTCTGTGGCCAGGCCAGATTATTCAACCGGAAAATATAGTCAGACATTTGGGTTATCCTATTGGCTGGAAAATCAGTAATAAGCAACAAATGTTATGGGTGTTCAACAAAATTCAGGACAAATTACAATATTGGAAGATTTCCACATGGCCTCTGCATGTACGGCTTCGAATTGTCCAGTCTATTGTTCTAGCTTATGTCCAGTTCTACCTTCCTCTATTACATTGGTCATCTCGAGATCTCTCATCCTTTATGTCTCAAGCCATGGAGATTTTTTGGAAAACCAAGCTTCATAAAAAAGCTTTACGATTGCTCAAAATGGACTTGCTTTGCTCACCCAGAATGCATGGTGGTTTGAATATAATAAACATCAAATATCATGTGTTGGCAAGAAAGATCACTATGCTCAAAACATTCTTTCAACAAGAGCAGCCTTGGTCTATTATGCTAGCAATTTTGTGTGGTCAGATGCGCACACAAGCTTATGGACATTGGATAGTAGATCCATCGGAAGTAGTACTTGGAAAATTTCAAGGTAAAATCCCTGCTTGTCCATTTTCCAATTCCTTGATTCAGGATTGGAAGCAAGTACTCTCTCACATCAAATGGTCTCCTCATCCTGCTTCTCTAGCTTCATCACTCAGATTGGAGAGTATTCATTGGAGTGCTGTGTTTTCCTCTCCCCTTGCTGTTCAACAACCCATTAGAGCTTACAATCTTATGAAAATGGGTATTCGGTTCATTGATGATGTTGTAGATATGCAAGGAAATCTTCTCCTTTTTCCAGCAGCATGTAGACAATACAACCTGGCAATGCATCATAGATCTATTTGGAAAGCTATTGCTGATCTCCTACTTCCTCTGGTTCCGATTCCGACATTGAATGGCAGTGACAGGCTTCAAGATTGGCACCTTCAGTCTTCATGTTCAAGCATTTCTTCTAAGCCTTTGCAGTCATTGACATCTATACAGGCTTACAGATTAATTTTACCTCCTCCTTGGATTGCCCATCATGCTAATTCTTTATGGCATCTGAACAAATCATCAGCCTGGTGGAAAGGAAGATTGCAAATGATATGGAAGTTGAAAATGCCATTGAAGCAAAGACTATTCTTATGGAGATGTATTGTTGGTATTCTCCCAGTGGGAGTGAAATTGGCTAAACGACGAATAGCTTCATCTCTCTGTCCAAGATGTCACCTTGCATCGGAGAGTATTCCGCATTTATTGTGGTTTTGCTCATATTCCAGAGACCTTCTAGATAGAATCTCCTATTTTTTATCTCTCAGATTTCCAGCACACAGATTCTACAGGTTTTTCTGGATGTATGGCAAACTATCAGCTTCTTTGTCACAGTATTCTCTCTTCTTCCACTGGATCAGATACTGGGCCTTATGGACCCTCTGGCTGCAGCGCATTCAAGCATACCTGAATTCTCCTCTTCAGCATCCTTATGAGTTTTTCAGAGCCTCATTAAGGCAGTCTTTATATGATGCCTTACATGAGGAAGATTTGGATGTTTCTTGTATTCAACTTTTCTTTTACTGCTTCTGATGGATAGGGCTGTAGCTCTATTTTGAGCATGGCCTGGATGTAAATGAATGTTTTATAATATAAGTATCTTGGTTTTACAAAAAAAAAAGTGTGTGTTTGAGTGTGTGTGTGTGAGCGTGAGCGTGAGCGCGGTGTGGTGGAGCGTGAGCGTGAGCGTGGTGCGACGGACGTTGTGCACGTACGTTGGTGGAGCGTGAGCATGGTGTGGTGCGACGGACGTTGTGCACGTACGGTGAGCGTGTGTGTGAGAGAGGGTGTGCGTGTGACGTACGGTGAGCATCGTTCATCGTCGTCCGTACCATCCTTCGGCCGTTTGTTGCTTACCTTTCCATCGCTGCTCCGTTTGACCCTGCTCGTCATTTTTTACCTGCAGTCTTCCTTCCCAAAGCCCTTACACTCCGTTCGTATTTTCTCCTTTATTTATTCCGTACAGCCCTTCAACTCTTCCGTACAGACTATCCTCTGTCCCATACAGCCCGTCGGTGATCTCGTACACTTTCTCAGTCCTTTCCTGTATTTCCCCAATCTGACCGTACAGTCCTTCATCTTAGCGTCCGTACAGCCTGCGAGCCTTTCTTCGTCCCTGTCCGAATCTCCTTGTTTGATATTTGTTAAATCCCTTAGCCTCCATGGCAGAAGCAAATAAGTACTATGTCAAGAGAGCCCTCTCTCCTTAACCCAAAAGACAATCAAGGGAAGCCTCTTCTCCCATAGCTCCTTCTTCTGAAGATGCTTCTTATGTGTTTGATATGCTGAATGATGATTTTCAACAAAGCAGAAGGGAATGGATTCAACCTGCTCCGGAACTCACTTACAAAATGAAGCTGCCATCTCTTGTGCAACCTTTGAAGAAGCTCTCTCAAACTGCAGTTATCATCTTTTTCCCAGGCAAAATTCCCTCTGCTAATGATGTGGGACAATGGGTGAATTCTCTCCTAGGTGGATGCTTTGTAGAAGGAGTCTATTTTGCCTCCCGAGGATTTTATGAAGTTCATCTTTTGGATGCTTTGACAAAACAAAAGATGCTGGAAATGTCTCCGTTATTTTTTGGTCGCCAGATGGTGCATATCATGCCCTGGTCCCCTAATAAGGACTATCAGAACCTCATCAAGCATCACTGCCCTGTATGGGTTGAAGTGGTTGATTTTCCAGATTATATGAGAACAGAGCTTCCAGGGTTAGCTATGACATTGGGGCAAGTGATCTGTCCCCCTCGTCCAACAGGTAATAAAAATCGTTTTTGCATATTATGGGATACTGATAGACCGACCCCTTCTTCTATTGCAGTTGAGATTGAGGGTGTTAATTTGGGCAAGAAATATTTCACCTTAAAATGGGGCATTTTTGCTGGAGCTTGTTTTTCTTGTCACAAATTTGGGCATCTTGCTTCGGAATGTCCTTCTATCCTTCATCCACCTCCTCCAGCTGCTATTCCTCTGCCATCTAATAAAGGAGGTCAGAAGACATATGTGGAAAAGATTGAAGCTAAAGGACCAAAGCCTTCAGTTCATACAGGGAGTCAGGCCAATTCAGCTCAAAATAAAGATAAAGGTAAAAGGAAGTTAGGAGAAAATATTTCACCTTCTCATGAGGGATGGCAGACTGCAAAGAAGACGGTGCCTCTCAAACAAAGACCTCTCCAATCTCGTAATTGGGATGCCTCTGCTCCTTCTCCAGGTCAATCTTCTACCTCTTCAAGCAGCCCCATCACAAAGGCTTGGGTCAATGCAGTCAAGAAGGGTCTTCCCCTTTGTGAAGAAGATGATATTATCAGGGAATTGGAAGCTGAGGGTCAGCAAGACCCTGTGGCAATGGCAGAGGCTTGAGGCCTCCCGCTCTTTTGGAGGACCGAACATTCTCTTGTATATATTTTCATGAGTGTTTCTCTTAAATGTTTTTCCTATAATATACAGGGCCTCTGCAACCAGAATAAATGGAGGCTTCTCTGGCATTATATAAATACAACTCATCCGGATGTTGTATGTCTCCAAGAGCATAATCAGCATTTTTTTGCTGGACAGCATGGGTTTTTTTCAGGATATGATATATTCTATTAAGGATCGGAACAATTCTCTGGGCTGTGCATTTTAGCCAGACATGATCTGCAACCCTTGCTAGCACATAATGATCTAGGTGGAAGATGGATGATTATTCAATGTATGATCAATGGAGAGATTTTTGAAATAGGATCTTTGTATGCCTCTCAAAATTCAGCTTCCAGAGCTCAAATGTGGAACTCCATAAGGCAATATCCTTGGTCCTCTAATGCTCTACTTTGTGGGGATTTCAACAATTCTCCTCACTGGAAGGACAATACCACGCATAATTCACATATGCTGCCCTCTGAAATCCAGCAATGGGAACACATGACATCATCACTTCGATTTGCAGATTTATGGACAGCAACTCATCCTTCAGTGATGGGATTTACATATCATCATAATGCTTTCACAGATTATTGGGCCAGGCTTGATAGATTTTATCTCATTCATGCTCAGCAATATGATGAATATACATGTCAGATGTGGACTGATTATTCACAACAACTATCTGATCACACTCCACTTTGGCTCACCCGCTTGCAGGCCATTGCTATCCCATGCTCAGGAGGATCTGGAATTTGCTTGGATCTCTTTCATAAATCGTATTCAAAATGTCATCAAGGAATATGGAAGATGGTACTTGGCAGAAACTAGACAGCATATCCAGTGGGCAAAATCATACAAGCAGTATCTTGTACAGATTAGTCATCAAAGATCTCTATCTGATTCTGAACAGCATTTATTATCTTGTGCCTCCTCTATAATTGATGCCAATGACAAACGCAAGCTGTCTAAATGGCAGATTAGGGCCAGAGTTAAACCCATGCTAGATAAGGGTTGTTCCTCTAAATCTTTTTTCCGGAACTTACATGCACATAGGCAAAGCCAATCTATCATGAGGGTAAGGAAATCAGATGGTCTCTGGACCCAATCTCTCTCTCAGCTTGAAAAACAATGTCTGGATCACTTTCAGCTCCTTTATTCTCAGCCTTCTTCTTCTGCACCTCAGGTTGCATTGGCTCGTAACAGATTTACTGAGCTTGTTTCTCCCATTGTCTCCTCGCAATGCTGGAAATGTCTTTTTCAGATGATGAACTCGAGGAAGCCCTTAAGCATTTGGGTAAACATAAATCCCCTGGCTGGGATGGTCTGACGGTTGAATTTTTCGAAGCCTTTTGGCCAGAATTGAAGGGTCCAGTTCTGCAGTTTATTAATGCAGCATGGCAGCACCAACATCTTCCCTCAGCTTGGAAGCATGGTCTGGTGAGGCTTGTGCCCAAAAAGATTCTTTGTGAGACTATGGATGACTGGAGACCAATTACTTTGATGCCGGTGATATACAAACTGATTGCCAAAATGTTAGTACATCGGATAAATGATATCCTTCATGATGGACTTCATCCCAGGCAATATGGTTTTGTTCCAAGACGGCATATACATGACAATATCACTAACACTCTTATTGCAATGGAATATGCTAAATATTCAGATCAAGATGTGTTGGTCATGCAGGTGGATGTGGCAAAGGCGTTTGATACAGTACAGTGGGATTATGTCTCTCAAATCATGCAAAAACTTGGTTTTGGGCCAAAGCTATCTAATGTCATATATTGGCTTTATTCAAATTCTACTGCACAATGCTTTATAGGGAAACATTTGTCTGAGTCTTGGACTCTCGAACGTTCGGTTCGACAAGGATGTCCTCTCAGTGCCTTGCTTTATGCCATCGCTTCACATCCATTGCTTCTTTATATGGATCACATGGTTGATACTGGACAGCTAGAGGGGCTTCAGATTTCTGGTTCACGACCCTTCATAGCGCAGGCCTATGCAGATGATTCATTCTTCATGCTAAAGAACAGCCCATTGGAGATTCGCCTATTGATGGATACCCTTTCAGATTTTGGGTTGGCAGCTGGTCTTAAAATTAATTTTCAGAAATCAAAACTCATGCCTCTCAAGCTTTGTGATTGGCATGCTATTCTGTGGCCAGGCCAGATTATTCAACCGGAAAATATAGTTAGACATTTGGGTTATCCTATTGGCTGGAAAATCAGTAATAAGCAACAAATGTTATGGGTGTTCAACAAAATTCAGGACAAATTACAATATTGGAAGATTTCCACATGGCCTCTGCATGTACGGCTTCGAATTGTCCAGTCTATTGTTCTAGCTTATGTCCAGTTCTACCTTCCTCTATTACATTGGTCATCTCGAGATCTCTCATCCTTTATGTCTCAAGCCATGGAGATTTTTTGGAAAACCAAGCTTCATAAAAAAGCTTTACGGTTGCTCAAAATGGACTTGCTTTGCTCACCCAGAATGCATGGTGGTTTGAATATAATAAACATCAAATATCATGTGTTGGCAATCACTATGCTCAAAACATTCTTTCAACAAGAGCAACCTTGGTCTATTATGCTAGCAATTTTGTGTGGTCAGATGCGCACACAAGCTTATGAACATTAGCTAGTAGATCCATCGGAAGTAGTACTTGGAAAATTTCAAGGTAAAATCCCTGCTTGTCCATTTTCCAATTCCTTGATTCAGGATTGGAAGCAAGTACTCTCTCACATCAAATGGTCTCCTCATCCTGCTTCTCTAGCTTCATCACTCAGATTGGAGAGTATTCATTGGAGTGCTGTGTTTTCCTCTCCCCTTGCTGTCCAACAACCCATCAGAGCTTACAATCTTATGAAAATGGGTATTCGGTTCATTGATGATGTTGTAGATATGCAAGGAAATCTTCTCCTTTTTCCAGCAGCATGTAGACAATACAACCTGGCAATGCATCATAGACCTATTTGGAAAGCTATTGCTGATCTCCTACTTCCTCTGGTTCCGATTCCGACATTGAATGGCAGTGACAGGCTTCAAGATTGGCACCTTCAGTCTTCAAGTTCAAGCATTTCTTCTAAGCCTTTGCAGTCATTGACATCTATACAAGCTTATAGATTAATTTTACCTCCTCCTTGGATTGCCCATCATGCTAATTCTTTATGGCATCTGAACAAATCATCAGCCTGGTGGAAAGGAAGATTGCAAATGATATGGAAGTTGAAATGCCATTGAAGCAAAGACTATTCTTATGGAGATGTATTGTTGGTATTCTCCCAGTGGGAGTGAAATTGGCTAAACAACGAATAGCTTCACCTCTCTGTCCAAGATGTCACCTTGCATCGGAGAGCATTCCGCATTTATTGTGGTTTTGCTCATATTCCAGAGACCTTCTAGATAGAATCTCCTATTTTTTATCTCTCAGATTTCCAGCACACAGATTCTACAGGTTTTTCTGGATGTATGGCAAACTATCAGCTTCTTTGTCACAGTATTCTCTCTTCTTCCACTGGATCAGATACTGGGCCTTATGGACCCTCTGGCTGCAGCGCATTCAAGCATTCCTGAATTCTCCTCTTCAGCATCCTTATGAGTTTTTCAGAGCCTCATTAAGGCAGTCTTTATATGATGCCTTACATGAGGAACATTTGGATGTTTCTTGTATTCAACTTTTCTTTTACTGCTTCTGATGGCTAGGGCTGTAGCTCTATTCTGAGCATGCCCTGGATGTAAATGAATGTTTTATAATATAAGTATCTTGGTTTTACCAAAAAAAAAAAAAGTGTGTGCGTGTGATTTTGGCTTCCTATATGTCCTAAGACTCATGGGGGGCTGAATATTCTCAATCTCCAAGTTCATATGTTGGCAAGAAAGAGCACTATGATTGCTGATTTTTTTCAGCAAAAACAGCCATGGGCTATTATGTTAGCAGCAATGTGTGGAAACATGGCATCTCATGCATATGGGCATTGGATTACAGATCACTCGGAAGCAGTCATGACCACATTTCAGACCTCTGCCATGAGGGCTTCTTTATGGGATTCTTTAAGCAAATATCCATGGAGATCTAATGCATTTATATGTGAAGATTTTAATAATTCCCCTTTGCCAAGAGATAACACCACTTCAAGATCTCATATGCTATCATCGGAAAGGCAGAAATGGGATAGCATGCTTCTTTCTGTGCAGGCTGAAGATTTATGGCTGCTTCTCCAAGGGTCAGGCCTGGATATACTTTTCATCATAATATATTTACTACATACTGGGCAAGGCTTGACAGATGGTATTTGTTTTACCCACAACAATATGCAGATTTTAGCCCTCATCTCCTCATAGATTTCTCATTGGGCTTGTCAGCCCCATTATGGATGAATCTGCAACTTGGTATGCCACTGGATGATTTGCCACCTCTTTCCAGTAGATTACTGCATGTTAATCAGGCTTATTTCCGCCGACATCACTATTTCCAGCAAATGATCAGACTTGCAATTCATCCCCTGCCTTTGCATGCCCAGGAGGACATGGATTATGCTTGGGACAGTTTTGTCTCTCGTATACAGAATGTCATTAGGGAGTATGGAAACTGGCATATGACTAAATGGAGGAATGAGGTTAAATGGGCAAAAAGGACAGCACAACAATTGACTGAATTTTCACATTTAAGGCCTCTCTCTGAATCAGAAAATGATTCCCTTTCACATGCTCGAATCAAACTGACTGATAATGATCAGAGGAAATTGCACAAATGGCAAATTAGAGCAAGAATAAAGCCCCTCATGGATAAGGGCTGCTCATCAAAAGCCTTCTTCCAGGGCTTGCATGCTACTCGAAAGAAAAACTCATGTCTAAGGGTAAGGAAGCTAGATGGCTCTTGGACGCACTCTTTCTCTTATCTCCAAGATGAATGCAAATTATTTCCAGAAATTGTTCTCTGCTCCTGGTTCCCCATCAAATCAAATGACTGATGCGAGGACTGAATTTCTTCAATATGTTTCTGAGATAGTGGAAATGGATGATGCTCTTACATTGGAGAGACACAGAACTTGATAATGCATTGTCCCACCTCAGCGTCCTTTTGCAAATGATCAATGTTGCCTGGCAACAAAATCACTTGCCGCACACTTGGAAGCATGGCATAGTCAAACTTGTGCCCAAAAAACATCTGTGTGACCATATGTCAGATTGGACGCCTATTACTTTGATGCCTGTAGTTTACAAACTCATTGCCAAAATGATTGTGTATAGGCTTCACGGGATACTAAATGCGGGCCTTCATCCTCATCAGTATGGGTTTGTGCCACGAAGACAAATCCATGACAATATCTCCAATGCATTGACTACAATTGAATATGCTAAGTACTCGCATGAAGATGTGCTCATATTGCAGGTAGATATTGCTAATGCATTTGACACAGTTCAATGGGATTTTATCTCTCAAATCATGACAAAGTTGGGCTTTGGTCCCAAGATAGCAAATGCAGTTTATTGGCTTTATTCTGGCTCTACTTCTCAGTGCATTCTTGTGTTGGGGTAAAGGCACATTGCCACCCTTTAAAAGTTATGACCCCTATGACTGTCTTAAGATAGTCATAGGGTGAATCCCTAATCCTAATAAAACCTATGAGTTTGTGGTGTGGCTCAACACATTTTACACACCCACACTTCCTTGTGTCTCTCTCTCTCTATGCCTCCATCGTTCCACTCCCTCTCTCTTTCCCTCACAAGTGGTATCAGAGCCACTCTCTCCCTCTCTCTCCGGTCTACCCCTCCCTCTACCCCTCCCTCTCCCCTCGGGCCTCGTGCCCTCAGCAGCGAGCAGGGCAGCAGCGCGCGCGAGCAAGGCGAGGCAGCAGCGAGCGGGGCAGCAGCGCGCGCGAGTAGGGCGAGGCAGCCAGCGCGCAGGAGCAGCTGCGCGAGCAGCTATAGCTGCAACAGCAGCTAGCTGCTGCTAGCTGCCAGGCGGGCGCAGCCAACACGCGCACCGCACAGCACCGGCCGCGCGCGCACCGGCCGCGCAACCAGGCTGCATAGGCAGTCGTACCGGAGCGACCAACCGCGACAGGTACGGCCAGCCGTACCGACTGTACGGAAGCCGTACAGGCAGCCGTACCGTACCGGCCGTACGGACGCCGCAACAAGCAGGTACACGTCGAAATTTTTTTTGGGGATCCGTGCCCTCGCAGGTACAGGGTACAGCAGGTACCCTGCGCAGGTACAGAAGGTACAATAGGCACAGATTTTTTTTTTTTTTGGGAAGAAGAAAAAGAGAGAGCACTCTGCTCTGCATTCCCGGAATTTTTTTCAGTTCTAAAACTGTGTGTTTGAGGTACAGCAAGTACACTGGTGTCCCTCGTGCTTGAGGTGACTAGTGCCACAGTGTGTGGTGGTTGCACAGTTATTTTGTTTCGGGAAGGTCAGATGCCTTAATTTGCAGAGGGCTTTTATGCTTTTGCTGAGTGCAAATCTCAGTTTTCGGGTGACAATTTCAAAGGGCTTTTGCCTGGAAGTGTATGCAGTGTATGCCTTGAGGCAGTGTGGAGCCAGGGTGCCCACATTGGTCTTGTTTCCGCAGTGTACTCAGTGACATTTCTTGCAGGTCACATTCTGTGTACGACACTTTGAAAATCTCAGTTGACCCATGCTTGGCCAGGGCGCATCGAGTTTACTCGGTCCCTAACTGTCCATCGTTGACAGTGCTCAAAAGATTTTCTTTTCGGTGTTTGTACATTGGGATCTGTGTTGCCACTGTGCACACAGGCAGTTTATGCATTACTTTGTCAGGTGAAAGTGCCAGGAGAGCGCTGTTTTTTGTATGCTACCTCAGTGTTGAGGTGTTTTTTCACTTGGTACAGGTGTCAAATCAAAGGGCTTTTGCCCAGATTTTGCTTGTGAGCGCTTGAGTTACTGTTTGAGACCTTCAGATGCCTTTTATCCCCTTGGCAGAAGGGTGATTGCTTGGGATTTGTCCCATACTTTGTTGCAGGTTTGTGACAGGCTGAGGTGTTTGGAGCCTTTTTCAGTGGACAAAACAGTGTATGACAAGCGGTTTATGCATATAAAATCAGTGCAATACCTCATCTGAGGTGGGAGAAGTGTCCAGGACAGCAGTGTTTTGTGCTTCGTCAGATGATGATGCACTGATAAAGCACTTGTGGAACAGCTGCAGCATTCTGAAGTTACTGTTTTATGCCTATTTGAGCACGGTACAGTGTGTCGGAAGGTACAGTGACTGGAGGGAAAATTTTCTGTTTTGCTGCAGATTTTTTTTTTGACAGTAAAAAAAACAGGACTATTGTGAGTGCTCCTGGCTCTTGATAGAGCAGGTTTTCTGAGAAATCAGAATTTTATTTAGTCATTTTTGACTTACAGGGAGTCAGGCACTTTCCTTATCTGATATGGCATCAGGGGGAAGTGAATCTTCAATACTGAACATAAAGAAATTGGAAGGGGCACACAATTATGCATTATGGGCAGAACAGTGTTTGAATGTACTTCTGCTAAAGAAGATTTCTAAGCCCATAAGGGTGAAGGGTGTCAAGCCATCTGGGATGGCAGATGATGAGTGGGAGGAGCTTGATTTGTCTGCAAGGGCTGCTATTATGCTTACTCTCACTGATTCTCTTGTGTTCAATGTTCAGGCTGAAAAGACCTCTTATGGCCTATGGCAAAGGCTAGAAGAGTTGTATGCCCAAAAGAGTTCAGCCAGTAAGGTTTATTGGTTGAAGAAGCTTGTCGACCTTCACATGAAGGAAGGTACAGCTATGACCTCACACTTGAGTGAGTTCAATGCCATCTTTACACAGCTTATTGCACAGGGATTGAACCTTGATGAGGAGTTCAAGGCTACTTTCTTGTTGTGTACCCTCCCTGAGAGTTGGGACACTTTCAAGACCACTCTGTCAACTTCAAATGTCACTCTTATGTATGCTGATGTGGAGAGCTCTCTCCTTATGGAGGAGATGAGCAGGAAGAATAATATGGGCAGCAAGTCTTCCAATGCTTTGCAGGTACAGGAAAGAGGTAGGACTCAGCAGAAGGGGAGATCTGCTGGCAAGTCCAAATCCCGCAGTCAGTCCCGTGGCAAAAAGGATATTGAATGCTTTTACTGTGGCAAGAAGGGACATGTGAAGTCTAAGTGCTTCAAGTTTATACGGGATCAGAAAGCCAAGAAGGCTGAGACAAAGGATGCAGGCAGTGGAAGCAAAGGCAAAGGCAAGGCCAAGGCAGATGACTTGGATGCAGTGAATGTTGCAGCAGAGGACAGTGACAGTGACAGACATGATGTTTTATGCTCTTCTGCTGTAATTGCACATACATTGGTTGTTGATGGCCTTGACATGCATACCTGGCTCTTGGATTCAGGTGCTTCTTTTCATGTTACTCCTCATAGGGAGTGGTTTACTTCCTACACAGGTACTCATGGAGTTGTTCACCTTGGGAACAACTACGCATGTCAGATTGTAGGGATTGGCAGTATACAGATAGTATTCCTTGACGGACGCATATTTATGCTTGATGGTGTTCGCCATGTGCCGCAAATCAAGAAAAATCTGATTAGCACTGGCTTGTTGGATGACAGTGGTTACCACACCACATTTGGGGATTCCAAATGGGTGATTACTGATGGCCAGGTTGTAATGGCTGAGGGTTATAAGAGTGATACCTTGTACCCTCTTTATGTTTCCAGTGTAGGTAATCATGTTGTTGCCATAACCGAGCTGCCAAAGGTTTCATTGTGGCATAGCCGGTTGGGACACATGTCCGTTAAAGGAATGCAAGAGCTGTCACGTTTGGGTTATCTGCCGTCTCCTTCATTTTCAGATTTGCCTACTTGTGATCATTGCATTTTTGGAAAGCATTCTATGACTCCTCATAAGAGGAGAACTCCCCAGAATAGAGCACCGCTTGATCTAGTGCACACTGATTTGTGTGAGATGCCACACCTATCACTAGGGGGTGCAAAGTATTTCATTACTTTTATTGATGATGCCACACGCAAAGTGTGGGTCTATTTCTTGAAGCATAAGAGCGATGCCTTAGATGCTTTCAAGAAGTTTGTCGCTCAGGTTGAGAATTGGACAGGACGTAGGCTGAAATGCCTCAGATCCGATAATGGGGGTGAGTATGTGTCACATGCTTTTGTACAGTTATGCGAAGCTAAGGGCATTAAACAGGAACTCACAGCCCCTCATAATGCATCTCAAAATGGTGTGAGTGAGCGGATGAATCGAACTATTCAGGAGAAAGTTCGATGTATGTTGTCTTATGCTGCAATGCCCCATGGCTTTTGGGCAGAAGCCGTGCAAACAGCAGTTCACCTAATTAACAGGTCGCCGAACAAGGCTTTGGAGTTGAAAGTGCCAGAGGAGGTGTGGTCTGGCAAGCCACCTTCATATAAGCACTTACGTGTGTTTGGCTGCGAGTGCTTTGCTCATGTACGCAAAGAACTGCGCACCAAACTGGAGCCAAAGTCTTTCAGATGCATCTTTATGGGTTACGGTGACAAAGGTGAAATGGGATATAGGTTATGGGATCCTGTCAAACGGAAGATTATACGCAGCAATGACGTCATCTTTAAAGAGGATAGTGTATACAAAGAACCCGTGCAACCTGTGGAATACAGAGGGTTGTTTATGATGATGTCGGACAGCAAAGAATGCCCATTAATATGCAGCAGCAGGCTGCTGTAAATAACCCTGTTCAAGAGGGTATACAGGCTGAAAATCAGCCAGACAATTTTGCCAATGATGCACCACTGGATATGACAGCAAATGGCGCTGTAGAACAGCCAAATATGGTGGTACAGCCACCCATCATGCATGACGAACAGGCTAGACAGCAGCCTAATATGGAACATTTTGTTAGGAGGAGCACCGTGTACAACGGCCCCCTGACAGGTTTGTTCCAGGAGCCAATAATGTGGCTGATTTTATCATGCTGACAGATTGTGGTGAGCCTTCCAACTTCAGGGAAGCTATGGGAAGAACAGAGAAAAGGAAGTGGGAGAAAGCCATGCAATCAGAAATGGACTCCCTACTTCAAAATGATACATGGGACTTGGTGCAGCTACCTGCAGGCAGAAAGGTTTTGCCGTGCAAGTGGGTTTACAAAGTCAAAGTGGATTCAAATGCTTTACCGAGGTATAAGGCCAGATTGGTTGCCAAGGGATTTAAGCAGGAGAAGGGCATTGACTTTGATGAAATCTTTTCCCCTGTAGTCAAGATGACTACTTTGAGAGCAATGTTAGCTCTTGTTGCTCATGAGGACATGGATTTATGTCAGATAATGGATGTGAAGACTGCTTTTCTTCACGGAGATCTCCATGATGAGATCTACATGAGTCAGCCAGAGGGATATGCTGTTAAAGGGAAAGAGCAGCTTGTGTGTAAGCTCAAGAGGAGCTTGTATGGACTCAAGCAGGCGCCAAGAGAATGGTACAAGAAGTTTGATGCCTTCATGCAGTCCCAAGGGTATCATAGGTGTGAGACCGATCACTGCTTGTACACCAAACGGGCAAAGGATGGCAGTTTGATGCTACTCATTCTATATGTGGATGACATGCTGATTGCCAGCAAATCTCAGCAGGAGATTAGTGCTTTGAAGAAGCAACTGCATAAGTCTTTTGACATGAAAGACTTGGGTGATGCAAACCATATTCTTGGTATGCGGATTATTCGTGACAGGTCCAAGGGACTTTTGTTTCTGTCACAGAAGGAGTACATTGACAAAGTACTGCAGAGGTTTAAAATGGAAGGGGGGAAGTCTATTAGTACCCCATTGCCTCCACATTTAAAACTCAGCAGTAAGGACAGCCCCAGATCACATGATGATAAGGCTGAAATGGCCAAGGTTCCGTATGCATCTGCAGTTGGTTCTTTGATGTATGCCATGGTTGCCACTCGTCCGGATATTGCTTTTGCGGTGGGAGTCATCAGCATATGGCAAATCCAGGCAAGCGGCACTGGGAAGCAGTGAAAGGCGTCTTGAGGTATCTCAAGGGTACCAAAGACTTGTGCATATGCTATAGTAGGCAGGATGCATTGGTGCATGGTTTTACAGATTCAGACTATGCAGGGAATGCAGATAACCGGAAGTCTACTACCGGTTATATTTTTACATTTGCAGGAGGTGCTATATCATGGGTGTCTCGGTTGCAGAAATGCATTGCACTGTCAACCACTGAAGCTGAATATGTTGCAGCCACTGAGGCTTGCAAGGAAGCAATATGGCTTACTCGGCGGGTGGGAGATTTGGGCATTACAGGAGATATGCCAGTTTTGCATTGTGATAGTCAGAGTGCTATCATGTTGGCAAAGAATCCGGTCTTTCATCAGAAGACCAAGCACATAGATGCGAAATACCATTTCATCAGGGAGGTACTGGAAGACAAGCGACTTGAGCTTGTGAAGGTGCATACTGATGATAATCCTGCAGATTTGCTCACTAAGAGCTTGCCTACAGAGCGGTTTGCACATTGTCGCCACATCATGGGATTAGGATGAGACCATTCTTATTTTATGGTCTTGTATACAGTAGCTCACGCGACGTTAACCAGACCCAGATCCAAGCGCCTAGCTCCCGTGACCTCTCCACAGTCATCTGCTGAAGACGTTCTGCTATCGCGACCTGTTCAGAGCAACAATGTGACTGGCATTCTATTCTCTGGCCAAGTCATGTGGTGCATTCTGAAGATGTAGTCAGGCATTTGGGATATCCTATAGGATGGCATATCACCAAGAAGCAGCAGTTAAAATGGATCTTCCAAAGACTTCAACATAAACTGGAATATTGGAAAATTTCTACGTGGCCACTTCATGTCAAGCTCATAATTGTACAGTCCATTATAATGTCCTATGTCTAGTTCTTTTTGCCTTTGCTGCATTGGTCCTCCAGAGATATTTCAGCCTTTATGTCTCAAGCTATGGAGATGTTATGGAGGACAAAAACTACTGTGAAAGCATTGAGACTAATGAAGATGCAAATGGTGTGCTCTCCTAGGATGCATGGTGGACTTATTGTTCTCAATATAAGATATCATGTACTTGCAAGGAAGGCGACTATGCTCAATACTCTTTTCCGTCAACAACAGCCAGGGACTTGTATGATAGCATCCATGTGTGTCAACATGAGGACATTTGCTTATGGTCATTGGACTACTAATCATTGAGAGGTTGTCATTGGGAGAATTATAGGGAAGATACCTAGCTGTCCTTTCTCTACTGCTCTGATACTTGACTGGAAACAAGTACTTTCTAAGGTCAAATGGGCTCCCGATAATTGCTCGGGGATAAACTCAATGAGGAAAGAAAGTTTCAATGGAGTGCCATCTTTGACATTCCACTTGCTTTACAGGAACCTGTTCGGGCATATAATCTCATGAAATTGGGAATTAGATACATAAATGATGTGGTAGATGATCAGGGCTATGTCTTATCTTTTCCTCAGGCCACTGCTTCCTATGCATTGGGAATGCATCGTAGGTCGATATGGAAGAAAATTGCTGATTTGTTACATCCTCTTCTACCTGTTCCTCCTGTGGCTGACACAGCTTACAGATTGGCAATTGCAACCCTCTGCTACATGCTCTCATCCTGTACCTCTGCCTGCCTTGACCTCCATCAAAGCCTTCAGGCTTCTTCAGCCTGCTCCATGGATTCAGCAATATGCTAATACTCTGTGGCATATCAAGAAGCCCCTCTCATGGTGGCGGAAGAATCTCCGGATATTATGGAAGTGTAAAATGCCTTTGAAACAAAGACTTTTTCTTTGGAGATGCATGACCGGCACATTGTCAGTGGGAATCACACTTGCCAAACATCACATTGCACCATCCACATGTTTACGATGTCAGGCTCCTTCATAGACTCTCCCTCATTTGCTTTAGCACTGCCCGTGTTCTGGGAACCTCCTCGGGAGAATTTCAGATCATCTTCGGCTCCGTTTCCTGACTCACAGATTTGGGAAACATTTTTGGTTATTTGGCAGATTTATGAGGTCTTTGTCTCAATACTCACTATTTCTCTCATGGGTGAGATATTGGGTCCTTTGGACAGTCTGGAGTGAGCATAATTTTGCATACTTGGGTCCGCAGATTCACAAGTCATATGAATCTTTCCGAGCCTCATTGCGGCAATCCTTATATGATGCCAACCATGAGGGTGATATAGATGCTTCTTGTATAGAGCTTTCCTTTTTATGTTTCTGATCTTTGGGATACTCTCCATTTTGGAGACTTCCCATCTTGTAAATTTATGAGAATATAAATACACTGCACTCGATTTTATTAAAAAAAGTGTGCGTGTGAGAGGTCCCGTGCTACCCTCGTGCTCCCACGCTACAGCTCCTTGTTTTTCCCTCGGTTTGACACCCTAGAGGTTCCGTTTGACGCCTGTTTTGTGTCCGTACGCTGTGTCAGAAAATTCGAAAAAAAAATATTACCAAAAACTGCTCCCTTTGCATTCCAAAGACTGGCATAGTCTATTATGGCTTGGGGATATCATTCCACCCACTCAGTTTGTTCGTCATCTTGGTAACCCTTTGGGGTGGGAACTCACTCGCCGACAATAAACTGATTGGGTTTTGGCTAAGCTTCGAAAAAAGCTTGAGTATTGGAAACTGGCACCCTAGCCTTTGCACGTTCGTCTTCAAATACTGCAGTCCATCCTTGTGGCATATATTCAATTTGACTTGCCATTGATCATGTTCACTAAGGTAGATCTTACATCTTTTATGTCTGTCTTCATGGAAATCTTCTGGTGATCCAAACATGGCAGAAGAAGTCTCAGGCTGCTTTCGATGCATCACATTTGTTCTCCCAAGATGCATGGTGGATTGAACATCACGGATATTCATGTGCATATTCTTGCCCACACAGGGAAAATATTGCTGCAATTTCTGCAAGGTGATCAACCTTGGGCTCTTATGATTAGGAATCTGGTCACTCATATCAGTATTTTTGCCTTTGGTCATTGGCAACTCGATCACTTAGATTTCTTTTTTGGCTGCACTGATGACACTTTGCCTGGATGCCCTTTTGTCTACCGCTTGCTTCTTGACTGGAAGCATGTTCTTTCTCATCTGGAATGGAATGGACGGAAATTTTTGCTTGGGAATTCTTTGAGAGCTGAAAGCATTCACTGGTCGAAAGTCTTTCAGTCTCCCTTGGCTTTACAGGAACCTCGACATTCCTACTTTGTCTCGTTTAAAGGCATCACCTCGGTTGCTGATGTTATAGATGATGGTATTGTGCTCCCCTTTTCTTTAGCAACCACTACATATCAATCGGGCTCTCATTATCGTCCTTTGTGGCAACAAATTACTTCTATGCTTTCGCCTTTTGTTCCGATTCCACCTTTGGAACTCGAGGACCGGCTAGAAGATTGGACTTTGACTTCTCCAGGGTCCTCTTCTCGTCCTTTGAGGCTATCTCAGATTACTGTATCTGCATTGTATAAAATCCTTTTGCCTCAACCTTGGGTTTCAAAGAGAGGTGATTCTGTTTGGCAAATGCATCGCCCAGCCAAGTGGTGGAGAAAAAGATTACAACAACTTTGGGCCTATAAAGTACCGCTTCGGCAACAGGTTTTCTTTTGGCGAGTTCTTTTGGGAGTGTTTCCATCTGGACAGCTATTAGCTCATCGACACATTGCTCCTGCACTTTGCCACAAATGTGAGTAGAAGAGTGAGAGCTGAAAGCAATAGTTGCAATAGAAGAGTGTGATACAACTGAAGAGTGGCATAGGTTTTGTCTAAGTAACAAAACCTTGTCCTTCAGTAACTGTAGTTAGTGAACTAACTGTGGTTAGGGGAAAAAACCTCTAAAATGAGGGAAAAGTGCCCCTAACCTACTTATTACATTACATTGGTCACTGCTAAATTATAACAATAATTCTAACACCCACCTGCAGTGCCAATGTCATGTACAAGGAAATGATCAATCACTAAAAGCAGATAAGTTCAGGGCACTGCGAAATGCCTCAAACTTTTCACGTGGAAGTGCTTTGGTGAAAATGTCTGCAACATTGTCATGTGTTGACACATAGATCATACTGATCTCTCCTGCATGCAACTTCTCTCTGACGTAGTGATAGTGAACCTCAATGTGCTTCGTGCGAGCATGAAACACAGAATTCTTTGCCACTACAATAGCACTCTGACTATCAGTGAGAATTGGAGAAGGCCCCTCCAATGAAAGATGAAGATCAGCAAATAAAGGACGCAGCCAAACACATTCAACTGTCGCTGTGAAAGCTGCCCTGTACTCAGCTTCACATGAGGAGGTAGCCACTGTAGACTGTTTCTTGCTCAACCAAGAAATACAAGCTTTGCCCAAAAAGAAACAATTACCACTTGTGGACTGCCTAGTGTCATAGTCTCCAGCCCAGTTTTACAGCCTGCCAATGCATAGTCTTTGGGCTGTGCATACACCGACTCACCTGAGAAACTGCAAACTGAATATCAGGTCGTGTATTGCAGAGATAAATGAGGCATCCAACAGCCTGACTATAGAGTGTGACATCAATTGATTCACCTGCATCATGCATTGTAAGCTTCAGCCCCGGCTCCATGGGAGTAGCTATGGGCTTACAATCCTGCATGTTGAATCTGTCCAAGAGTTTCTGCACATACTTGGATTGAGACATAACGATGCCACTTTTCTCTTGAGTGAACTGGATCCCCAAATAAAAGTGTAGCAGCCCCAAATCTGACATGTCAAAAGTGGTCTGCAATTCAGCTTTAAAATCTGCAATATTATCCTCATTTGACCCTGTGAGCAGTAAGTCATCTACATAAAGAATGATGACTAAAATATCCCCCCCATCCTTCTTGATGTAGAGGGTGCTCTCAGTTGGACTATTGTGCAGCCCCTTGCTGGTCAGAAAGGCATGAATTTTGGCATACCAAGCACGTGGGGCTTGTTTCACCCCATACAAAGCTTTATTCAGCTTGCATACCTGAAGTGCTTTTTCTGAAATTTGAAAGCCCGGAGGTTGTTTGACATAAACCTCTTCCAACAAGTCTCCATTAAGGAAAGCTGTTTTCATGTCCAACTAATGAACATTCCATTCAAAATTTGCAGCCATGGCGATAACCGACCTGATGGTTGTCATCCTGGATGTAGGAGCAAAAGTCTCCTCATAATCTATGCCCTTTTTCCGAGCATATCCTTTTGCAACCAGCCTTGCCTTGTACCGATCAATGGACCCATCTGGCTTTCTTTTGACTTTGAAAACCCACCGTGTACCTATGGCATGTTAACCTGGTGGCAAATCCACAACTTCCCATGTCTGATTTTTCTGAATGGACTGCGATTCATCGTGCATAGCATTCATCCAATGCACATTATCCTATGCTTCTTCAAATGTCTCAGGTTCCTCCTCATCAAGAAGAGTACCTGCATAAGCTGATTCAATTGAAAGAGCTCCCTCCATGTGCCTTACTGCACTACAAGTTCTGCCAGGTAATGGAGCATCAATTTTACTCTACTTGAGAGTTTGTAACAGCCAATTTGGAACTGTTTTTGCTCCATGTATATCTGCAATTTCTTGCTGAACAACCTCTTCCACTGCTTGTGGAGGTGGTAAGACATCCTGTGGGTGAATCAGAGCATGTGGAGGTATCTGTAAATTGTGATTTTCATCAAATATATCAGCAGGAGAACCCAAGGCAATGGGTAGTAATCCCTCAAAGACATCATCGGAAGAAGTAGGCATATCAAATTCAGCTTGAGGGTGAGCTGAATTTTCTGAAAATATAACATCTCTACTGACAATAATCTTGCGTGTGACAGGATTGTAGAGACGGTAGCCCTTGCTTTCTGCACTGTACCCAACAAAAATGCATTTGATTGCCTTATCAGACAACTTATGCCAAAACTCAATGGGCACATGAGCATATGCAAGGCATCCAAAAACACGAAAATGATCCACAGAAGGCTTTCTCCATTGCCAAAGTTCATAGGGAGTCTTGGTCTTCAAAGCTTTTGTGAAAGCCCGATTCAAAACATAATTGGCATACATGAGACCTCCAAGCCAAAATTTGTGAGGCAATTTTTTTATTTTTAGCATGCATCTATCCATCTCCATTAGAGTTCCTCTCAGCTTTGCCATTTTGCCATGCATCTATCCATCTCCATTAGAGTTCCTCTCAGCTTTGCCATTTTGCTGAGAGGTTAGCCTCACTGTAAGCTGATGTGCAATGCCCTTGTCTTTCAAAAATGCATCAAAATCTGTAGACAAATACTCCCCTCCTCTATCTGTGCATAATGTCTGTATCTTGAGTCCTGATTCATTCTCAACCATGGCTGCAAAGTGTTTGAAAACCATAAACACTTCTGATTTGCGTTTCAGCCCATAAACCCAAGTGTAGTTGGAGTAGTCATCTATAAAAGTGACAAAGTAAAGATGACCACCCAATGATGGAGTCCTCATGGGACCACAGACATCACTATAAATAAGCTGTAACTTTCGAACAGCTTTTACTGATCCATCCTTCTTGAAAGGAAATCTGTGCATTTTACCAAGAATGCACCCTTCACAGACACGTGGAGGAGGTGTTTCAAGAGGAGGCAATGCATCAACCATAGCATGTTTTTGAAGTGTCATCAAGCTACCATCATGCATGTGTCCATATCTGGCATGCCATAACTCCGCATTCTGCATAGCAGCAGTAGGAGTGGAAACTGCAAGAGCATGTGCTAGTCTTTTCTCATACATGTCAAGCTGAAAAAGACCACCTAACAAAGTGCCAGACAATCTCAAGGCATAGTCATTCTCTCTGTCATGGACTGCACACTTGTCATCTTCAAAAATGACCTGAAATCCAGCTCTGTTAAGAGTGGACATTGAAAGGGCACATACAAGACATCACGAAATTTGAATGTTGAGCCATCAATGGCTGTAAGTTCAACTTCTCCTATACCACGAACTGAATAGGAGGAGTTGTTGGCACATGTGACCTTTTTACCAACGGGAGGTGGATGCAGAGATGTGAAAAGACACTTGCTGGAAGTGATATGCTTTGAGGCACCGCTATCAAAATACCATGTATTTAGTGTCTCATTGACATTGAAAGCTGATGCATCCTTGGAAGAATCATAACTGCATGTTAGAAAAGCATAAGAGTCATCATTACAAGTGGCTGTAATATCCGGAGCAGCTAATTGAGAGTCTGAAATGCAAGACAAGAAGGCATAGTCGTGTTCCACAAAGTTGGCTGTAGCTTGCTCATTGTCAGATGCATGAGGAGCTGAATCTGAAACAGCCATACCGGAGTTGTTTTTCTTTTCTTTTGCAAGCCTCTTCTTGCATTCTCCAATGTAATGACCTGGCTTTTTGCAGTAATGACATATACCCTTCTTCTTGGGCTTACCTGCATCACCCTTAGCCTTTTGAGAAGACTGTCCTGAACCACTGGAAGGCTGATTTGCTGATGTCTTTGCTTGTCCCTTTCCTTTAGGCTTGAATTTTGAAAGCATGGCATGTTCACCTACTCGTGAAGCCATGTTTTTCCTGGTCTGCTCTTCCTGCAACAAAGTCCTATCAACTCGTGAAAATTGAGAGGATTTGCACCCCCCCGCAATGACAAATTTAGTGAGGTATGAAAGCTGAGATAAGACTCAGGAAGAGAATTCAGAGTAGTGGTAATCATCTCTGAATCAGGAATGATCTCATCAATATTCAGCAATTGCTCTCGTAAATCCTGTAGCTTTGTGAGGTGGACTGACATGGAGTCACCCTCTTCCATATGTGTATGAGACGATTCTCTTTTCAAAAAAGACACCCTGGCATCCTTCCGAGCTGCATACATGCTCTCCAAAATATCCCATGCTGCCTTTGAGGTCTTACACGACCGGATATGCGGAATGATGAATCTTTTCACTGAAAGAGAAATACACGACAAAGCTAAAGCATCACGTGAATCCCATCTCTTTTGCTCTGGAGTAGTAGGTATAGCTGCACCAATAACTTGTCCTACAGCTGTACCCTATGCACGACCTCTGCTTCCTCCTTGCTGGGGAGGGGTATTAGGTGCCACATTTGCTGGCCGGATCTCATCCCCATTTACATAGTCCCACAAATTACGGGAAATCAGAATGTTGCGTACCATAAAACTCCAGAGGGAGTAGTTGGTACCATCCAGCTTATCCTCTTGTGAGAGAACACTGAACTGGAAATCATTCTGATTTTGCTGGGCCATGTCTGAGAAAGAAAGTACACCAAATGCAAATCTGAATTCCCTTGCTGGGAATGGAGTGCACAATTCCCAAAAAAATACAGCCAAACACTGGCTGAAAATGCAACTCAAATCTTTGTAATGTCTCTGTCAGAAATGTTAGAATTATAGATATAATTCAGCAGTGACCAATGTAATTTAATAAGCTAGTTAGGGGCACTTTTCCCTCTTTAAGAGGTTTTTCCCCCTAACCGCAGTTAGTCCACTAACTATGGTTAGTGACTACTAAGGTTTTGTCACTAGGACAAAACCTTATCTCACTCTTTCAGTTGTATCAGGACAAAACCTTAGCTCCATCGCCATATCAGCGCTTGCATCAACGTACGGCCGTACAGCCCCGTAAGTACCTGCACAGTATTTCTGTTCCGTTGGTGGTATCGTCGCTATACAGCCTGCAGCCGTACAAAGGCGCCGTACAGCCTGCAGCCCTGTACGTACCTGTGTCGTACTAACGCCGTACAGACCGTACGGCTCCTGCACTAGATTCCATACATCGTCGCCAACCATCCTCCGTACAACCCGCACGTGTGGCGCCGTACAACTTGCATCGACCGTACAGTACCTTCCGTACTTTCTACATGCAGCCACCGTACCAGTCGTACAGTTGCATTTGACCTTTCCTGCAGGCACCCTTGAAGTTGGTCGTTTGGCAGGTAGACTTTGCAAGAAGCCATTGTTTGGCAGAGCAATCTTTGGACAGATTTGAGCACAACCTGTGAATTGGGCATTTTGTTAGATTTGGGGCTTTTGTCCATTTTTTGGCACACATTGCAAGAAAATTGCAAAGATTGGCCAAGAAATTGGGGCTTTTGTAGGAGATTAGCTATTTGGGTGAAATTTGGCTCAATTTCAACTCGAAATTTGGGGCTTTTGCAGATCTAATCTGAAATTTGGGGCTTTTGTTCAGAAATTGCAGATTTGGGGCTTTTAGTAAATTTGCCTCTTTTTGGTTGCAATTTCAAGCCACAAATTGGGGCTTTTGTGTTGGGAGAGCAATTTCAAAAATTTCAGTTCACACTGCCTTTCTTGAAGTGTTTTGCAGCACTTCTGGCAGATTCTGGAGAGTTTTTGATGCTTGGACAGATTTCTGACAGTGCAAGTGCAGAAATCTGAGTTGCATTTACAGCCAGTGCTTGGCTGTGTTTTTGGGAGTTGTGCATTTCATTCCCAGTAAGGGAATTCAGTTTTGTATCTGCTAAATCTCTTTCTCAGATATGGCCCAGCAAAATCAGAATGATTTCCCATTCGGTGGTCTTTCACAGGAAGACAAGTTGGATGGTACGACAAGTTGGATGGTACCAACTACTCCCTATGGAGTTTTATGGTATGCAATATTCTGATTTCTCGCAATTTATGGGATTATGTGAATGGGGATGAGATCCGACCAGCACGTATGGCACCTAATACCCCTCCCCAGCAAGGAGGTGGAAGAGGTCGTGCACAAGGTGCAGTTGCAGGACAGGTTGTTGGTGCAGCTGTAGCCACCACTCCAAAACAAAAGAGATGGGATTCACGGGATGCCTTAGCTTTGTCATGCATCTCTCTTTCAGTGAAAAGATTTATCATTCTGCATATCCGGTCGTGTAAGACCTCGAAGGTAGCGTGGGATATCTTAGAAAGCATGTATGCAGCCCGGAATGATGCAAGGGTATCTTTCTTGAAAAGAGAGTTGAGTAATACACATATGGAAGAGGGTGACTCCATGTCAGTCCACCTCACAAAGCTACAGGATCTCAGAGAGCAATTATTGAACATTGATGAAATTATTCCTGATTCATAGATGATTACCACCACTCTGAATTCTCTTCCTGAGACTTATCTCAGCTTTCATACCTCGCTGAACTTATCATTGAGGGGGGGTGCAAATCCTCTCACTTTTCATGAGTTGATAGGACTTCTGCTTCAGGAAGAGCAGACCAAGAAAAACTTGGCTTCACGTGCAGGTGAACAAGCTATGCTCTCAAAGTTCAAGTCAAAAGGAAAGGGACAGGCAAAGACATCAGTAAATCAGCCCTCCAGTGGGTCAGGACAACCTTCACAAAAGGCTAAGAATGATGCAAGTAAGCCCAAGAAGAAGGGTTTTTGTCATTACTAAAAAAAGCCAGGTCATCACATTGCGCTGTTTCATTTAGCTCCTCATGCATCTGACATTGGGGATGCTACAGCCAACTTTGTTGGACAGGATTATGCCTTTTTATCTTGCATTTCAGATTCTAGGCTGGCTGCTCCAGATGCTCGAGATAGTACAGCCACTTGTAATGATGATACATATGCCTTTTTGACTTGCAGTTATGATCCTTCCACGGATGCATCAGCTTTCAGTGTCAATGAAACACTGAATACTTGGTATTTTGACAGCGGTGCCTCCAAGCATATCACTTCTAGGAAGTGTCTCTTCACTTCCTTGCATCCACCTCCCGTTGGTAAGAAAGTCACTTGTGCCAACAACTCGTCATATTCAGTACGTGGTACAGGAGAAAGTGAGCTTACCGCCATTGATGGCTCAGTTTTCAGACTTTCAGATGTCTTGTATGTGCCTGGTATCACCAAGAATCTCCTTTCAGTGTCCACTCTTAACAGGGCTGGATTTCAGGTCATCTTTGAGGATGACAAATGTGCTATCCGAGACAGAGAAACTGATTATGCCTTGAGATTATCTGGTACTCTGCTGCGGGGCTTTTTCAGCTTGATCTTTTTGAGAAAAGAGCAAACCATGCCCTTGCAGTTTCTACTCCTACTGCTGCCATGCAGAACGCAGAGTTATGGCATGCCAGATATGGCCACATGCATTACAACAGCTTGATGACACTTCAGAAGCACTCTATGGTTTATGCATTGCCACCTCTTGAGATACCTCCTCCACATGCCTGTGAAGGGTGCATTTTAGGCAAGATGCATAGATTCCCCTTCAAAAAGGATGGTTCAGTTAAAGCTGTCTGAAAATTACAGCTTATACACAGTGATGTCTGTGGTCCCATGAGGACTCCATCATTGGGTGGTCATCTCTACTTTGTTACTTTTATTGATGATTACTCCAATTTCACTTGGGTCTTTCGGCTGAAGCGCAAATCACAAGTGTTCATGCTGTTTAAACACTTTTCAGCCATGGTTGAAAATGAATCTGGACTCAAGATACAAACATTGCGCACAGATAGAGGTGGGGAATACTTGTCTGCAGATTTTGATGCTTTTCTGAAAGGCAAGGGTATTGTGCATCAGCTCACAATGAGGCTGACCCCTCAGCAAAATGGCAAAGCTGAGAGGAAAAATAGAACTCTTATGGAGATGGACAGATGTATGCTGAAAAGCAAACACATGCCTCACAAATTCTGGCTTGAAGGTCTAATGTGTGCCAACTACATCTTAAATCGGTCTCCCACTAAGGCTTTAAAAACAAAAACTCCCTATGAAGTCTGGAATGGGAGAAAGCCTTTAGTGGATCATTTCCGTGTCTTTGGATGCCTTGCATATGCTCATTTGCCAGTTGAATTTCGGCATAAGTTGTCAGATAAGGCAATTAAGTGCATATTTGTTGGGTACAGTGCAGAAAGCAAAGGGTACCGTCTCTACAATCTTGCTACACGCAAGATCATTCTCAGTAGAGATGTGATATTTGCAGAAAATTCAGCTCACACTCACGCTGAACTTCATATGCCTTCCTTCTTCAGAGGATGTTTTTGAGGGGTTGCTACCCATTGCCTTGGGTTCCCCTACTGATTTTTCTGATGCAAATCAGAATTTACAGCCACCTCCTGATGCTCCAGTTCAGCCACAGGATGTCTTGCCACCTCCACAGGCAATGGAACACGTGGTTCAGCAAGAAATTGCAGACATACATGCAGCAGAAACAGTCCCAAACTGGCTCTTACAGACTCTCAGGGAGAGTAAGATTGATTCTCCATTACCTGGCAGGACTCGTAGTGCAGTAAGGCACATGGAAGGCGCTAATTCAGTGGAATCAGCATATGCCGGTACTCTTCTCAATGAGGAGCAGCCTGCAACATTCGAAGAAGCAAAGGACAATGTGCATTGGATGAATGCCATACATGATGAATTGCAGTCCATTCAGAAAAATCAGACTTGGGATGTCGTAGACTTGCCACCAGGTAAGCATGCCATTGGTACACGATGGATTTTCAAGGTGAAACGGAAGCCAGATGGCTCCATTGATAAATACAAGGCAAGGCTGGTTGCGAAAGGCTATGCTCAGAAAAAGGGCATGGATTATGAGGAGACTTTTGCTCCTACATCACGGATGACCACCATCCGATCTATTATTGCAATGGCTGCACATTTTGAGTGGAATGTTCATCAGTTGGACATTAAAACATCCTTCCTAAATGGAGACTTGTTGGAAGAGGTTTATGTCAAACAACCTCCAGGCTTTCAAATTTCAAGAAATGCACTTCAGGTATGCAATTTGAATAAAGCTTTGTATGGGCTGAAACAGGCCCCTCATGCATGGTATGCCAAGATTGATGCCTTTTTGACCAGCAAGGGGCTGCACAATAGTCCTACTGAGAGCACCCTCTACATCAAGAAGGATGGGGGGGGAATTTTAGTCGTCATTCTTTATGTCGATGACTTACTGCTCACGCGGTCCAATGAAGATAATATTGCAGATTTCAAAGCTGATTTGCAGACCAACTTTGACATGTCAGATTTGGGGCTGCTTCACTTTTATTTGGGGATCCAGTTCTCTCAAGAGAGACGTGGCACTGTTATGTCTCAGTCCAAGTATGTGCAGAAACTCCTGGACAGATTTAACATGCATGATTGTAAGCCCATAGCCACTCCCATGGAGCCGGGGCTGAAACTCACAATGCATGATGCAGGAGAATCAGTTGATGCCACATTTTACAGTCAGGCTGTTGGATGCCTCATTTATCTCTGCAACACTAGACCTAATATTCAGTTTGCAATATCTCAAGTGAGCAGGTATATGCACAGCCCAAAAACTATGCATTGGTAGGCAGTTAAGCGCATCTTCCGTTATTTGCAGGGCACGAAGTCTTTTGGCTTGTTATTTCCCAGGGGGGGTGACTTGCAGATGCATGCCTACAGTGATTCAGATTGGACTGGTGATTATGACACTAGGCAGTCCACTAGTGGCAATTGTTTCTTTTTGGGTAAAGCTTGCATTTCCTGGCTGAGCAAGAAGCAATCTACAGTGGCTACCTCATCATGCGAAGCTGAGTACAGGGCAGCTTTCACAGCAACAGTTGAATGTGTCTGGCTGAATCGTCTATTTGCTGATCTTCATCTGTCATTGGAGGGTCCTTCTCCAATTCTCACTGATAGTCAGAGTGCCATTGCAGTGGCAAAGAATCAGGTGTTTCATGCTCGCACGAAGCACATTGAGGTTCACTATCACTACGTCAGAGAGAAGTTGCATGTAGGAGAGATCAGTATGATCTTTGTGTCCACACATGACAAGGTTGCAGATATTTTCACCAGCACACTTCCAGGTGAAAAGTTTGAGGCATTTCGCAATGCCCTGAACTTATATCCGTTTGGTGATTAATCATCCTTGTACATGACATTGGCACTGCAGGGGGTGTTAGAATTATAGATATAATTCAGCACTGACCAATGTAATTTAATAAGCTAGTTAGGGGCACTTTTCCCTCTTTAAGAGGTTTTTCCCCCTAACCGCAGATAGTCCACTAACTATGGTTAGTGACTACTAAGGTTTTGTCACTAGGACAAAACCTTATCTCACTCCTTCAGTTGTATCACTCTTCCTCTCATCTATTTGCAACTAAGCTTTCAGCTCTCACTCTCTCCTGCTTCTTGCTCTCATTTGCTCTCTCTCTCCCATTCTCACAAGAAATCTGCCAGAGCATCCAATCTCTCCCAAAACCTGCCAAAAGTGCTTCAAAACACTTACAGAAAGGCAGTGTGAACTGAAACCTGCAAAATTGCTCTCCCAACACAAAAGCCCCAATTTGTGGCTTGAAATTGCAATCAAAAAGGGGAAAATGGTCTAAAAGCCCTAAATGTTGCACAAATAGCACTTTGCCTACAAAAGCCCCAAATTTCACGGCAAAATTGCAGTGTGATTGCAAAAGCCCCAGATTTTTGCAAGATCTTAGCCAAACAATGGCTCTCTGCGCAAATGCCTATCACGAAACACCTTCCAGAGTCCACCTGCAAAGAGAAAATCTGCAGAAAGTACGGTCTCCTCTGATTGTATGGAACTGTCAGTACGAAATCCGTACAATGTACGGCTGTACGGTTGCTGCTGCTGCTGCTAACGACAGTTGAACGGCGTAAATGTACGACTGTACGGAGTGTACGACGCAAATGTACGGCTGTACGGCGCAGATGTACAGCTGTACGGACGACGGGCGCAGATGTACAACTGTATGGACGACAGGCTGTACAGCGCAGATGTACGAAGTGCTGGAGCTCCGTGAGCTTGTACAGACCTAACGGCAGGAGCTGTACGGTGCAGGAGCTGGTACGACGGTGCAAGAGCTGAGTCCGTACATATTGTACGGAGGGGCTGTATGGACGACGGTAATTGTACGGACGGGCAGCGATGGTACGTGCAGGTCGTACGGACTGTACATCGAGTGTTGAGCAAGGAGCAGATACAAAGGAGCATCGAGCTGTTGAGCTTGGAGCAGGGAGCTTGCGAGCAAGGAAGCAAAGAGCAGGATCTTGCTGCTCTGATACCAAATGTGAGTAGGAGAGTGAGAGCTGAAAGCAATAGTTGCAATAGAAGAGTGTGTGATACAACTGAAGAATGGGATAGGTTTTGTCTAAGTGACAAAACCTTATCCTTCACTAACCGTAGTTAGTGAACTAACTGTGGTTAGGGGGAAAAACCTCTAAAATGAGGGAAAAGTGCCCCTAACCTACTTATTACATTACATTGGTCACTGCTAAATTATAACAATAATTCTAACAACAGATGTTTTGCTTCTTCGGAGACTGTGCCTCACTTGTTTTGGCATTGTCCGTGCTCTCGTGAGTTTTTTGATATGCTTTGACACCGCCTGCGAGCGAGATTTCCATCTGTTTCGTTTGGGAAGTTCTTCTGGCTATTTGGGTTTCATCCATCCAGACCGGAGTTTCATCTTTTCTTCGTTTGAATTCGCTACTGGGAACTATGAACTTTATGGACATATAGGAATTGTATAGTCTTTGGTGATCCTACTTTCTCTCTGTTTGGCTTTTTTAGGCGTTCTCTGCAGCAATCTTTCTTTGATTACTTGCAGACCCGCTGCATAGATCATGAGGTCTTTTTGGCATATACTGAAATTTTCAGTTGATTGTAGCACCTTATTTTGAGGTTGCTACTCATATAATATAATGAATCAAAGATTTCACCAAAAAAACCCCCAAAAAAAGAGTGTGTGTGTGTGTGATGACTCAAAGATTCCACACACAAAAAAGTGTGTGTGTGTATGGCCTCGTTTTGAGGTCGCTACTCTTGTAATATTATCAATCAAAAGTTTCAACTAAGAAAAAGTGTGTGCACCTCATTTATTCTGGCATTGCCTATCTTCTCAGTAGTTTTTGGATTCTCTTCGACAGCGGCTATGAGCGAGATTCCAAACTCTTTTCTTTGGGCACTTTGGACTTTATGTACAAACCACAATTGTAAAGTCTTTAGTGACCCCCATTTTTCTTTGTTTGCTTTCTTTAGGCGTTCTCTATAGCAATCTTTCTTTGATTGCTTGCAGACTCTCCATATAGATCACGATGTATATTTGGCTTATACTGAGATCTTCAGTTGATGTATTTTCTAATGCCTCTTTTCTGAGGTGACTATTCTTGTAATATAATCAATCAAAGTTTTCACTTTTAAAAAAAGTGTCTGTGTGTGTGTGACTTTGGGCCTACAAAACTCCTCTTCGGCAACAGCTTTTCTTCTGGCGAGTGCTTCTGGGCATTTTTCCATCTAGACAGATGGTGACCCATAGACACATTGCTCCTACTTGTTGCCACAGTTGTTTGAGATGTTAGTTATTACCGAAACCTTTTCATGGTCCAAGTATGGTCATAAGAACCTTATGTTTGCTCTCCATCGAGTGCCTCTGTTTGCCAAAGCTGCATGAGGGACTGAACATCCTCACATTCATATGCACATTTTGGCTCATAAAGGGAAAATGCTGCTTGATTTTATGCAAGGAGATCAGCATTGGGGTGTTACGATGAAACCACCCTTCAGGGAAACCAAAGGACAGTGAATGAATATTAACCAGTGAGTACCATTATTTCAGCCACTTAGAAAATAATTTCAGTACCACAAAGACAACACAGAATCAAGAACGGGGATCTAGATTGCTCTTGCTTAGAAATTAGAGCCCAAACACCCAATTGGCCCCAAAACATGCGCCCCTTTTGGTATTTCTTTATTCTTTTATTCAGAAGGAAAAACATACAATAGACAAAATTACAGCAAGGATAAACTCCCTTGCACCTATCACAAACCAGCTCAATTTTCTTCCAAAACTGGCAGGCATCCAGCTACCTGAAACTCTAGTTAGCTCCTAGCAAAAAGAGCATTAACTTCCGCTACAAAAACTCTGGCAAGCTGCTCTTGCAATCCACAAGAACCTTCCAGGCATAATCCTTCCGCCTGTCCCAGCATCAATTCTCAGGCACACAAGGCCTGCACACAACACGGAGCTGTTACTAGCAGCCCAACTCAGCCACGCAGCTCTCACATGCTGTCACTAATGCCAAGTCCCTTGCTGTCCACCTGGATACTATAGCTGAAATTCAGCCTTAGACTAGATGACCATCCTTGAAGTCTTGGCAGAATAAAAGGTTTATCTAACCTTTCCCAAGTTGGCCTAGCATCAACCCAAAAGCACCTGAGCAGGCACACAAGCCAGAGTATATACAGAGGAATTCGTACGGCCAGAAGCTCTTACAACCGGCCCAACTCGGCCACACATCTCTCACAGGTTGTCGCTAATGCCAAATCCCTTGCTGTCCACCTGGAAACTAAAGCTGAAATTCAGCCCTAGACTAGATGACCATCCCTAAAGCCCTGGCAGAATAAATGTCCAAGTTTCTCTGTCCTTTCCCAAGCTAGCCCAGCATCTGAGCACGCACACAAGCCAGAGTTTACCCAGAGGATTTCATACAGCCAAGAGCTATTATCAGCAGCCCACCTTGGCCACACAGCTTCCCTCGCAACTATCCCTAGGGCTCCCTCAAGCCTATGCACAACCGGCCAACAAACCACAAGGGAAATACACCAAAACCCACCTTTCCTGAACCCCATTCGCGCACAGGAACAAATCAGCCCACGGGCAACCCTGGAATCAAGTCACTTAACCTCCAACAAGCTAGGTGAAATCTTTCTGGCAATTTTTGGCAACCCACAGTAGATGATGATCTTCTTGGTTGCACCAGGTAGCCCTGCATCAGCAAACGTATCTTCTTGGCTGCACCCAGCAGCCCTGCAATTGATTGTGAATCACCCTAGCTGCTCCAGGCAGCCCTGGATTTGATTGTGAATCACCTTGGCTGCTACCTGCCTGCAAACGAGTTGCCCTGGCAGGCCGTTGATAGAAAAACGAAATTCTTTGGCCGGTCCCTGACTGAAAAACGAAATTCCCTAGCAAGTCCCTGACTAAAAAACGAAATTCCCTAGCACGTCCCTGACTGAAAAACCATTTCTTTTGGAGGCTCTCTAGCTCAAAAATGAATTCTTCTGGAGGCTCCTAGCACAAAAACGAATTTGTTTTGGAGCTCATGGCAGCCCACTTGCCTCTCCTTGTCTTTCTGCGCTCCAAAAAAGTGTGTGAGACCAAAATTCGACTTCTTGCCTTGTCCCATAAGCCAACTTGCCAAACATGGCTCCTCGAACTATTTTTAGTGGTGGGATTTTAACCCCTCTCTTGCCCTTCAGTTCTTTGCCTTGGCCCAAGAAATTAATGCACTAGATTACAATATTAATCAATAAAAGGCCAAAGGTATTCACAGGTCTGAAAATTCACATCCCCATCGCATATGATGTGTCATTCGCTTTCACATTTGACCACTCGGGATTCTTTGGCTTGAAACGCCTTCCGTGGGAAACGCCTTCATTGGTCTAGGGTCTTTTACTGCCCGCCGCTAGCATTGCATGACCCTAGATGCTTTTCGTCCAAAGGGATCCACATTGTGGGAGATGTGCTTCATGATTCTGGTATCATGCTTCCCTTTCCTACAGCAGTCCAAAACAGTTTAGTTCACAGCTTCATTCTAGATCTTTTTTGGCATACATTGCCTCGAATGCTTCAAGGGCTTTCTGCCAATGCCTAATCTTGAGCTCTTGTCTCGCCTCGAAGATTGGACCTTTCATTCACAGGTTCCGGGCTGCCATTACTGCTGGCTGAACTCACAATTGCCAAGCTATATAGGGTTTTGTTGCCTCCCCCCTGATTTTCAGGTCATGCAAATCATATTTGGGGCATGAATCGTAATGCAAGGTGATGGTGGAAAAGATTGCTCTAGCAAAGCATTGCTTGTGGTAGAAAAGTCAGATCGACCGTTGATCTTGCTTTGCACTCTTTGATGGCCTTTCACACCAATTTCCTATCGTGAGTCTTACAAGATCTTGGAGCTACTTCAGAGTCATCTTTAGAACAGACTACGAGAGAGAAAAGACGTTGGCGGCTTCATTGTTATAACTCCTGCCTTAGTGCAATCTCTGTTGAAAAAGAACCCTACATGGGGGGATGGCTTTGAGGTTCATTGTTATTGATCATGGTTCAAGAGGACTTGTTGCGCACACGAATTGGAAGATTGTGACTGGTCAAATTGGAATTTAGCTACTTATGGAACCTTGGAAAAATCCTCAACATGTGTAGTGTGCATGCATTGGACGAACCAAAGCGCCGTTCTGCCTTGACCAATAGAATTTCATCTAGGTTTGACCTCGTCGAGGCGGTGGCTGAAGAGTATATGAGAAGTCAGAGAGTTTTGGAGAACTCTCTTTTGTCCAGGCTCTTCTGATGAGAGTCGGCTAATGGTTTAGCATGTGTCATTCAGCAAGCTGGCTTGCAATAGGGGCCTTAGATGAGTCAGTTTCTGAGTTTTGATTTGTTCTAACCTGCGCAAGGCCAGTAGACATGAGCAGAAGGTCATTTATCTGTGTCGGGTGATTGTTATGAACAATATAGTGTCTTTCTGTGTCCGCCAAAATGTCAAAAATTATTCTTAGCGTTCTGAATTCAGGTTTGTGAATCATATTACGGCATTTGATATTGAAACGGTTTCTCTATTTCTTAAATCCCTGAGTTCAGGTTGTAGCAGGTCGTAGTGCTTCTATTATTTTATGCAGTCATGATTGCTAAATTAACCGTGCATATGATAGCTCCAATCTAACAGTCTGCTAGTGGGCATGTGGACCGAGGTGATGGAAGTGTCTGGCAGCTGTCACGTTATTGCAAGCTGTGGACAACCTGACTCACTGCCTTTCAAGTTAAGCCTCTCTTGATTTCACCTTGCTGTTGATCACAAGACTTTTAAAGCCTTACAAGTGCTTCCCATCGACGTCCATGAGTGAGTTCATAAAAGACTTCCACTCCTAACATGAATGGCATGCATGTGTTTACACCTACTACATTGGCAGAGGTACAATGGTACATGTATAAGAGAATCAAATATACAGCTTACCTTTTTGAAGCTCCAACCCACCAACAACAGCTTAGGAGTTGACCAGCAGCTTGTCAGCTTGGTATATTTCAAAAGCCCAACACCCCCATACCCTGGAGATCCCCCTCGCAGTAGTACCAAGGACATTTACAATCATCTGGTTAGCTCTGATCCAGTCTCTCTACAAATTCTCCTGGGGTGATTCCAAGGCACATAGGATCATCCGTGAGGATTCTGAAGGACCTCAAATGCAGGAATTACTTTTCAGCCCCAAACAGAGAGTAGCCAGGCCTTCCTTAAGTTGTTCTCACCTTCTGTTGTGCAGCGAACGAAAGACCGTGTTGGTTTTTCCATCTGGGCTGCTTTGTTAATTTCTTCATCATATTTTCACTTTATAAGAAGCATGTTTTTCATCAAAGGAAACAAATGAAGCAAGCCAGACCATGGAAGGCTTTTTTTCACAAAGCCCAATAATTTTCAGAAACAGTAGTACTTTTAAAGGGATTGTTAAAACTTCAAGCAATACACAGATCAAACAAGCCAACCAAAATACAGTTGATTTTCATTTTTCTTTTGGCATATGACACAAATACATGAGGATGGACCCTTGCTCACACATCAAGCAGTGAATACAGCATGGAAACTCTCAAATAATACCTGGTTCAACGCTGCTGTAAATCGCAGAACAAACTCATCATGTTCCAGCCTAATAGTGGCTATATGATTTACTATACAATAGTGCCTCTGATAAGTGCTGCTGGTTAAGTTTCCAAATTGAAAGCAACTTGACATCCAATTAAAGTCATCATAGAATAAAGGAAATTTTGAAAACAGAAAATGAGGAAAGACTTCATGTCCAAAAGCAAATCATAAATACAATTTCATCAGAAGCTTTATGGATATTCTGCTGCTTCTCGTGGACCCAATTCATGAGGAGATGGCAAGGAAACCAGTCGACTTTGTGCTGAAAACCTTTGAAAGTATGCTGAAAGCTCCTTTAACATGCCAGCTGGAGCAAGGTGAAGATCAGAAAATGCCGGCACAACAGGATCTTTCTGCAGTACCAATTTAGTGGCTGTGGTCAATATATTGGAGCTTGCTTTACTTGCATATAAGCCAAAATATTACAAACTTTCCACCTAAGCTACAAAAGGGTAACTCATTTCACCTTGAAAATGTTGACAAGCCGTGCAACCTTCACTTTCTTGAAGATAGTATCCCCATCCTTCTCTGATGACATGGCAAGCACTACTAGGACAGGTAACACTCTCAAAAGTGCATGTCGCTCTGAGTAAAGCAAGAGAGAATCCGACTCTAATGAGTCAACACAAAATAAGATAAGGACCTGTAGTATGTCCTCCACGCTAATTGTAATCGAATGTTTGAATCAAGGAGAAAACAAGAGGAATGGTGAGTGCCGTGAGCTTATGTGGCCCTTCGAAAAGAAATGTGCAACCCCACATAAATGCAAGACCATTGAGAATTTGGATACTTGTTAACTCGAAACAGCTCTGCTTGTATATTCGATAAAATTGCCCACCTCGTGCTCAGAAATATCTGAAATGTTTTTAAGCATGCACCATTAGTACTATTGCTAAGCATAAAAATGTGTGTGTATGTGTGTGTGTGTGTGTGTGTGTGTGTGAGAGAGAGAGAGAGAGAGTGTGTGTGTGTGTGTGTGTGTTTGTGTGTGTGAGAGGTGCAGAGAGACCTGCGACCTGTTCGCCCTGCCTGCCCTGCCCGGCCTGCTCCTCCCAGCGTGCCCCGCTTGCTTTCTCTGCTATCAGCCTGCACCTCATTTGCTTTCTGCTCCCGCTTTTTCCTTAGTCTCTTCAGCCACCTCTCCCGTCGCCTCTATTCAGCCCGTCTTTGTTGCTTCCGACTGTGTTTATCCCGCTTTTTTCCAGTCTTTCCTACCTTTTACCTTTTCCTCTGTATATCTGTTGGTTTCTCCTCCCCTTTCAATTCTCCGCATTTCCAGCTTTTCTCCATGTCTAATAGCCCTATCCTCAAGGCTTACGCTCGTCGTGATTGTGCTCCGGACCAGAAGCGCATCAATATGGATTCAACCCACCTGGCTGATTGTTCCATGGAGGATGCTCACTATGTTTTTGATATGTTGCATGACGATTTTCAGCAAAGCAGGAAGGACTGGGCCAAGGAACCTCCTGCTCTCACCTACAAAATGAAATTGCCTGCCTTGGTTTCTCCTCTGCCGAAACTTTCTCAATCTGCCGTTATCATTTTCTTTCCAGGTAAGGTGCCTTCTGCCATGGATGTGGGTCAATGGATCAATTCCATGTTGGGAGGCGGTTTTGTGGAAGGGGTTTACTTGGCATCCAGGGGCTTCTATGAAGTTCACTTGTCCGAAGCTAATTATAAGCAGAAGATCTTGGAGATGTCTCCATTGCATTTTGGCAAGCAAATGCTGCATGCAATGCCTTGGTCTCCAAATAAAGACTATCAGAGTCTTATCCAGCATCATTGCCCTGTATGGGTTGAAGTGGTGAACTTCCCAGATTATATGCGAGCTGAATTGCCTAGCCTGGCCAGCACTTTGGGACAAGTCATTTGCCCACCCCGTCCTGCAGGCAATAAGAATCGCTTTTGCATCCTTTGGGATATAGATTTGCCCACTCCGCTTTCTATTGCAGTAGAAGTGGAGGGCCTCAATTTGGGCCAAAAGTTTTTTGCTTTGAAATGGGGCACTTTTGCTGGGTCATGTTTCAATTGCCACAAGTTTGGCCATTTACAATCAGAATGCCCTTCCCTTCTACATCCACCTCCTCCTACTGCCATTCCTCAGGATGCTCGTACTGTTGCTCCCCCTCGTGCTACCCCTCCTCCAGCTGACATAGTCAAACCTACCCAGCATACAGGAAGCCAGGCAACCACAGGGCCAAAAGGCAAAGACAAAGGTAAGGCTAAGCAGGTTGACATTGCAAAGTCTGATGGCTCGAAAGTGCCAAGGAAAACTATCTCTCTACAACCAAGGCCCTTACAGTCTCGAAATTGGGATGCCTCCGCACCTTCCCCTGGCACTTTCGGTCATTCTCTTGGCAATTGGGTCTCCGTTGTTAAGACGGGCATCCCCATCTATGATGATACTGTCTCCCCCCAGGTGTTTACTGCCATGGGTCAGCTTGACCCAGATACGATGGTGGATGCCTGACACTCCTTGTTTCATGGAGTACATATCATACACTGTATATATTCTTTATGAGTACTTCCCTTCGGTGTTATACATACAATGTACAGGGTCTTTGTAATGCTAATAAATGGAGGTTGTTTTGGCATTATGTACATACTTCTCATCCAGACATTGTGTTCCTCCAAGAGCATAATCAGCACCGGTTTGTTGGACGGAGGGATTACTTTGCAGGCTATGATATTTTCTATGCGGGTAACCTGCAGTCTTCGGGCCTGTGTGCCATTGTCCGCCATGAATTGCAGCCGTTTCTGAAATTTAATGATCCCCATGGGAACTGGTTAGTCATTCAATGTTCGGTGGGACAAGATGCCTATGATATTGCATCTGTTTATGCTCCTCAGGTTTCTGCCTCCCGGGCCCGTATTTGGGAACAATTACAGCACTTTGACTGGAATCCGCATGCTTTTCTTTGTGGAGACTTTAATAAGTCTCCATCCCCTTCGGATAGCTCCACTCATCATTCACATATGCTTGCTTCTGAGCATAGACAGTGGCACTCCTTTATGGATTCTGTTAATGCTCAGGACGTATGGCTTTCACTGCATCCCCTCCATTCGGGCTATACTTTTCACCATAATGCCTTCACTGATTATTGGGCTCGCTTGAATCGATGGTATACGTTTCATGCTCAGCAGTATGCTGATTTTACATGCCATATGTGGTACGATCACTCTCTGCTTTTGTCTTATCATTCCCCCTTGTGGCTCACCCTTTCCTGTGGCCAGCCATATGATGACATGCCTCCCGCTAATCGGAGGCCTTTGCTTATCAATAATGCATATTTAAAGCACACTGAATTTCAGAATATGATACGGGCTGCACTGGCTCCATTTCGTGGGCATGCAGAGGTGGACATTGATTTTGCCTGGCATGCACTAGTGACTCGCCTTCAAGGGGTGATAGAGGATTATGGTCGAGGTTATATGGCTGTTCTTAGATGCCAGGTGGCTTGGGCAAAGCAGTGTATCAACTCTCTTGCTGATTTTAGTCAGGATAATGTGTTATCTTTTTCTCAAGAACAGGATCTATGCCATGCCAAACATATACTTGCTCTCAATGACCGCAGGCAATTACATAAGTGGCAAACTAGAGCCAGGATCCCAAGTTTTTCCTGGTCTGCTCTTCCTGAAGCAGAAGTCCTATCAACTCATGAAAAGTGAGAGGATTTGCACCCCCCCTCAATGATAAGTTCAGCAAGGTATGAAAGCTAAGATAAGACTCAGGAAGAGATTTCAGAGAGGTTGTAATCATCTCTGAATCAGAAATAATTTCATCTATGTGTAACAATTGCTCTCTGAGATCCTGTAGCTTTGTGAGGTGGACTGGCATGGAGTCACCCTCTTCCATATGTGTATTACTTAACTCTCTTTTCAAAAAAGATACCCTTGCATCATTCCAGGCTGCATACATGCTTTCTAAAATATCCCACGCTGCCTTGGAGGTCTTACACGACCAGATATGCGGAATGATAAATCTTTTCACTGAAAGAGAGATGCATGACAAAGCTAAGGCATCCCGTGAATCCCATCTCTTCTGCTCTGGAGTAGGGACTGTGGCTGCACCACCAACTTGTCCTGCAGCTGCACCCTATGCACGACCTCTTCCACCTCCTTGCTGGGGAGGGGTAGCAGGTGCAATATCTGCTGGTCGGATCTCACCCCCATTCACATAATCCCATAAATTGCGAGAAATCAGAATATTGCGTACCATGAAACTCCAGAGGGAGTAGTTGGTACCATCCAACTTGTCTTCCTGTATGTCTGCACATCAACTTCTTTTGCAACATATTCATCCAATTCTGTCTGATGCTTAGGCTTTAGAACTTGAACATCCCTTCACTGAAAGGGAATTGTCTGATGCACTGGGATCCTGTGGGAGATGGAAATCTCCAGGATGGAATGGTCACACTGTTGAATTCTTTCTTGCATTCTGGGATCTTCTTATATTAGCCTTGCTGCAAATGGTAAATACAGAATGGCAAAATCAGCAGATGCATGTGTCATGGAAAAAGGGTCTTCTCAAGCTGATTCCAAAATGGTGGTTGATCAGATTAAACGTTATTTGCATGATGGGTTGCATCCCTCCCAATATGGCTTTGTTCCACGTCGCCATATCACAGATAACATTGCCAATCCTTATATTGGGATTGAACATGCCAAATACACACAGCAGGATGTACTACTCTTGCAGGTAGATATTGCAAAAGCCTTTGACACAATTCAATGGGATTTCATCTCGCAAACTATGCGAGCTTTGGGGTTTCGACCAAAAATGCAGCAGGTTATTTACTGGCTTTACAGAGATAGAAATGTGGCTTGCATTCTTTCTAAGGATATCTCTGATGAGTGGACTCTTTGTTGTTCGGTCCGCCAGGGATGCTCTCTCAGTGCTTTATTGTATGCCATTGCTACTCATCCTATGCTGCAATATATTGATCATCTTGTGGCTACAGGATCACTTCATGGCTTGGAATTGGATGCTAACCGTAGCATGGTTGCTCAAGTTTATGCTGATGATTCTTTCTTTACCCCGAAGGATACGCCCCATGATCTTGGTGCCTTGATGCAAGCCCTCTCTGTTTATGGTTTGGCAGCTGGTCTTCATGTTAATTTTAAAAAGTCTAAGCTGCTCCCTTTGCATTCCAAAGACTGACATAGTCTATTATGGCCCGGCGATATCATTCCACCCACTCAGTTTGTTCATCATCTTGGTTACCCTTTGGGGTGGGAACTCACTCGCCGACAACACACTGATTGGGTTTTGGCTAAGCTTCGGAAAAAGCTTGAGTATTGGAAACTGGCAACATGGCCTTTGCACGTTCGTCTTCGAATAGCGCAGTCCATCCTTGTGGCATATATTCAATTTTACTTGCCATTGATCATGTTCACTAAGGCAGATCTTACATCTTTCATGTTTGTCTTTATGGAAATCTTTTGGCGATCCAAACATGGCAGAAAAAGTCTCAGACTGCTTTCGATGCATCACATTTGTTCTCCCAAGATGCATGGTGGATTGATCACGGATATTCATGTGCATATTCTTGCCCACAGGGGGAAAATGTTGCTGTAACTTCTGCAAGGTGATCAGCCTTGGACTCTTTTGATTAGGACTCTAATCACTCATATCAGTGTTTCTGCGTTTGGTCATTGGCAACTCGATCAATGGGATTTCTTTTTTGGCTGCACTGATGGCACTTTGCCTGGCTGCGCTTTTATCTCCCACTTGCTTCTTGACTAGAAGCATGTTCTTTCTCATCTCGAATGGAATGGACGGCAATCTTTGCTTGGGAATTCTTTGAGAGCTGAAAGCATTCACTGGTCTAAAGTCTTTCAGCCTCCCTTGGCTTTACAGAACAATCTCTTCTTGATGTCGCTTCCTCCCCTCTTCCTGCTACTCCGATAGATGGCTCTTTCGTTTTCTCTGCTTGAGCCCCCCCCTTTGCCTCTGCACGTGTCTTCTTTCGGCGGAAGCGTGGTGGGTTTGCCTCCCTCCACTTTGGTTAAATCAGCAAAGCTGGATATCGCGGATGGTCCTTCGTCTTTAATCCAGCTGGACCTTCTTCGCCAAATGTGTTTTGCTTCTGTCACAGATGTTCCTTCATCGGCTTCACCGCTTGTTTGTTCTTTGGATTCTGCCCTTCTGGTTTCCGATCTTCGACATGCTCAGCAGTATGGGGTCTATCTCTACTCTATGGGCAGGCTTTTATCTGCAGCTCAACTTCGTTGTTGGGCTGAAGTTGCAATAGGTCAAGATTGCCTTTCCTCCGTTGTTTTTCTGTACAAAGGTTTTTATTATGCTCACTGCTCTTCGACTAATGTGATGGAGTGACTTGCCAGTCGTGCTGGTATTCATGGGGCTGGTTTCTTTGCTTATGTGATGCCTTGGGATCCACTTTTTGATCCGTCTGCCTCTCTTCTGACTCACTATCTGGTCTGGATTACCCTCAAAGCGTTGCCTCTGCCTCTTCTTCACAATCTTCCTACTCTTGCAGCGCTTTTGTGGAGGCCTCTACATGTTCTGAGACAAGAGTTTTTGCAGGCTACCCGGGATGTTCACCTTTGTATTTTATGGAATATGATGCAGCCCATGCCCTCTACTCTGGATCTTGATTTGGGATTTGCCCATCCGATGCGCATCAGAGTACATTTTGCCTCTTTTCCTACAGCATGTTATCGGTGCCCGCAGATTGGTCATTTTGCACGTGCTTGCCCTTTTGCTTCCATGCCCGCTCCTCCTGCTCCTCCTTTCACTATGAAGGTTACTCTTCCTTTTCCTCCAGTTTCTGCTAAGGCTTTACTCGATAAGCCTTCTTGTATTGCTCCAAAGCATTACTGGAGGAAGGTAGAAAAATCACAGGCCAATCTTTCTCTTGCTGAAGAAGTTCAGGATCCAACTCCTGTTGAGCATCATTAGCCTCCTCCTCCTCAGGATATGGATGTGCCCGTTGCACAGGGGACCATACAGGATGCTGCACATGCTCTTTCTCAGGTTGATCCTCAAAGTGAAGCTGAAATGCTAAGTCCTGCTTTATCAAATGCAGCTCTTTCGTCGGAGGATACAGATGTTGATCTAGCTCCTTTGCCTTTGATGCATGTGCCAGAGTCTTTTTCTGTTCAAAATGCAGATGTGCCATTTTCACTGGATTCTTTTCACCCCATGTTACAGCAGGTTTTTGACCTTGTGATTCCAAAATTTCGGATGCCGGGCTATATTAAGAAGAATCACAAGGGTGGTGTGTGATGGAGAGCATTTTTTCAAACCTGCTAAGGTCTGGAGGAAAGTTCAGGACGCTAATTTGGTTCAAGATTCAAATCCTTTTGCTGTTTTATCTATTCCGGATCGACTACCTACAGTGTCAGATTGTCAGATTCTTTTTGATCCGGTTTTTGCTGCTACTTCGACGTCTAAAGTTGTTCTGCCAGATTCTTCTTCACTGCTGCAAAATTCTGCTGTTATGCATGAAGTGGAAGAAAATCTACAGTCTCCTTCACCTCCAGATACTATTATTCAAGATGCAGATATTTCCTTTTCTGTGGAGTTTCATGTTCCTTCCCCTGAGAAACTTGTTGATATGCCGGCCCCATTACACTCTCAGTCTCGGATCCTGATGTTCCTTTTTCCTTGGAGTCTTTTCATCCCTGGTTGCAGCAGGTTTTTGATCCTGTGGTTCAAAAGTTTCAGCTACCCGCTTATCTTAAGAAGAATCACAAGGGCAAAAAACAACTCTGTTTTATTGATGGCGTTGTCACTCCATTGCATCAATTTTGACAAGGCAATAGTTAGAAAATGGATGATGTTTTGTTGGAGTCTCCTCCAACTGTTATGTAAACTTTTACTTGGTTGCCTCATGAGATTTTCTATGTGAGGTTTTACTTGTAAATTTTCTCTTTGTACTTATTGGTGGGTTTCCACCTCTTTTTGAGGTTTCCCACACAAAAATAAAAGATTTCACAAAAAAAAAAAGTATGTGTGTTTGTGGTATTCGTTATAATCAATCAAAGCTTTCACTGAAAAAAGTGTGTGGTATTCGTCTTTCGGCAGATATATTGGATGGCACAGGTTCAGTAATGCCCTTTCTAGTGGCGGCTCGTCGTTTTCCTCTAGGGATGCATTCTCACCCCTACTCGCATTTGCTTGCTCAAATGCTTCAAGATTTTAAGCCGATACCTCCACTTCATCTTAAAGATCGTCTAAGCGACTTGGTGCTTGTTTCGGACTTCTCTGCTCAGCGTCCTCTTCCTTTGACTTCTCTCATGGTTGCCAGTGTATACAGGGTTCTCTTGCCTCTCCCCTAGATTACAGCCCGAGCAAACCATGTGTGGTCTATGAGGTGCAATGCAAGGTGGTGCAAGGGTAGACTGGGTCAACTCTGGAATTGAAAACTCTCCCTTTGCCAACAGATTTTTCTTTTGAGGATAGTTGTGGGTGTTTTTTCTTCCGGCATACTCCTGGCTCGAAGGCATATTGGGCCAGCTATGTGTCATCGTTGCTTAGCTATTCGGAAATTGGTGGCTCATATATTTTAGCATTGTCAAGATTCACAAGATTTTCTTACATTTCAGAAAGGATCTTGCAGGCTCGCTTTTCAAAGGATGTCTTTGGCATGCTATTTGGCTGTTTGGATTTCACCCTAACTGACAAGGATATGATCTTTTATTTTCCTGGGTTCGCTATTGGGCCCTATGGAGTCTTTGGAAGGACTGAAACCATTGGGTTTTTTGTGATCCTTCTCTAAACAAGTTCTCTTTTTTCCGAGCGTCCCTTAGGTAGTCCTTTTATGCATTCTTTTGGCAATAGGCATTTGTCAACTTTATAGCTAAGTCCTAGTTACATGCCTCTAGAGGGCGAAACTTTAGAGTCTTCTTAGCACTAGGTCACGCGAGTGATCTCCCGAATGCTTGCTAGGCTCTTGTTAATTGGGCGTTCAACCCCACTTAGCGCCTGTAACAATTAATTAAAGCGCACATAACCATGGCACCCATTTACCGTTAGCACTTTTGCATGCGAATCAATTCTAGACTAATCCTAACAAGCAAACATGTGCATATAAACATAGAACAATTTCTTTAGTCGACCGAGGTCAATCCTCTTTTTCGTAATTAAGGGGCTTGACAATCAGTCAAAGCACCTTAATTATGGCCAAGTCTCTTTAACCGAGGTTGGCACATCTTAGTTAACTGAAGTTAACCCTCTTGGCGTAAGCCACGTCTCGTTGACCGAAGTCAACGCCTTGGTTCTTTGGTTAACCATAGTTAACCATCTTGGCTGAAGCCAAGTCTTCCAAACCGAGGTAAACTTACTTAACCGGAGTCAAGTATCTTTGACCGAAGTCAATACTTTAACCAAATAAATGAAGAACTCATTGATTATGAACAATAAATGGTCAACCGAAACTTTGGCTTTGGAGTATTTATAGCTTGGTGACACTGCGCACGGTCTGTGTGTGTGTGTGTATTTTCAGTGGTACAGTTTGCCTGTCACGGAAAAAAAAAATTTTCGTATTGTCCAAAATCCGTACGATTTCGTCCGTACAGCCAGGAAAACACCGTACAGTTTCATATCTGCTGTGCTTTCCTCCTTGTAAAGCGTTGCTGCTTCCAAGTTTTTTCGTTAACTCGAATGGCAGATTATTCCTATGAGAAAACCTTTCACAAAGACAAGTCGCTTTCCAACAAGAAACAAAAAAAGGTGATGGATTCACATGATTCCCTTCATGACTGTGCTGAGGCTCAGCTTGTTTATGAGGTTATGCATGAAGGGTTTGAAGACACCCGTAAATTCCAAATCCACTTCCCACCACTAGCATTATGGTGGAAGTGGATGATATATTTAATCCAGTTAAGGAGTATGCAAAGCATGCCATTATAATTTTCTTCCCAAGACGGATGCCTGCTGCTGCAGATGTTGGGTATTGGTTGACTCCAACCCTGGGTGGTTCTTATGTCAAAAAAGTTCGTTATGCAACGAGGGGCTTTTTTGAGATCATCATGGATGATGAGGAGCACCCTCAGGTTTTGCTGGAGCACTCTCCTCTTTTCTATGGCCAGCAGATGGCTGCCTTGGTCTCCCACCTGGTATTACCAGGCATTGATTCGCCATCGTTGCCCTGTTTGGGTAGAAGTTGTGGATTTTCCTCAATGCTTGTCTTCTCTTCTACCTAAAATTGCAGCTTCGCTCCGTAAGGTGGTATGTCCACCACGACCCAATGGAAATTCAAATCGCTCCTTTTCATGTGCCTTTGTCCTCTCCACCTCAGGGGAAGGGGGAAAATTTTTTGACTGATGGATGGCAAACTCCTCGCAAAGTGATCTCCCCAAGGCGACCTTTGCCTTCTCGGACTTGGAGTGGTGCATCCTCTCAGGGGAAAACACCTGCTGAAAACTCTGGTGTTGGCTTGACCTCGGCTGCTATGACTGCAAATCGGACCTTGTTTCCTGAAGAAGAAGTTGCTGCACTTTTGTCCTCTCCTCAGGCTGATGCTTCATCCCAGGGCAGAGGCCCGGACATTGAGGTGGAAATGCAGACGTGGAGAGCCCGTTAGTTGCTGTACATACCTGTCCCATAACTGTAAATATGCTTGATCATCTCAAGTGTGTTACTCTAAATGTACAGGGAATGTGTGATGGTCGCAAATGGAAACTAGTCCGGATGTATATCAGGCAATTGCAGCCTGATATAATTGCTTTGCAAGAGCATAATCAGCATATGTATGCTGGTCAAATAGGCCATTTTGCTGGTTATGATATCTTCTATGCTGGAGAGCACTCCTTTTCTGGTGTGGCTTTTTTGGTAAAGCACGACCTTCAACCTGTTGTGGCTCTCAATGATCGCGATGGTAGATGGATTATTGTTCAATGCCTTGTTCAAGCGGAAATTTTTGAATTTGCATCCGTTTATGCCCCCCAGTCTTCTCGTGATAGAGCTTTCATCTGGGCTGACATGCATACTTATCCATGGCGACACCATGCCTTCATTTGTGGTGACTTTAATAATGCCCCTCAATCGGGTGACAACACCTCAGGCCACACTCATATGTTAGCTTCTGAAACACAGGCACGGTCTGATTTTTCGCTTCAGTTGCGCCTGGTTGATCTCTGGAAGGAATTACAGCCCATGCTTCCGGGTTATACCTTTCAGCATAATGCTCAATCTTCTTATCGGGCACGCTTGGACAGATGGTATCAGATTGATCCAAAGCATTGTGATGCCTTTACTTGTCAAATTCGGGTCGATCATGCTTTCACACATTCAGATCATGCTCCTCTTTTGTTGAGGCTTTCCTTACATGAATTTCCCACTGACAGATTGCCTTGCCGAATGCTTTTGCTGATGAATAATAGTTATCTGGAGCATGCTGACTTTAAAGCCTTGGTCTCTGATGCTATTCAGCCTCTCTCTCATCAGATACGCATTGGTTTGGATTATGCCTGGCAGGCTTTTGTTACTCGGATGCAAGTAGTTATTCGAGATTATGGCAAATTCTATATGCAAGCCACAAGGGAGACTGTAGCACATGTCAAATTTACATGTCAGAGTTTGACAGAGCTTGCTCATCTTCGCCCTTTGTCTTCAGAGAAAGCATGCTCTTATGTCAGGCTCAATTCTCTCTTCAATCTAATGATCGCAGAAAGCTTGCTAAATGGGAAACTCGATCCAAACAACGGGCATTTTTGCATAAAGGCTGCTCTTCCAAGCAATTTTTTAAGAGTTTACACTACAAAAGACAGGCTGCCAATATCTGTCGGATCCGGATGCCTGATGGTTCTTGGTCAACATCTCCTTCAGAGCTTGCTTCTTTATGAGTGCAGCACTTCTCCACTCATTTTGGGCATCTGGATACTCTTTCTCCTCGGGTCGTGTCTGCACGTCAGCTTCTTTTGCAGCATAATCATCCAATTCTGTCTGATGCTCAGGCTTTGGAACTTGAACATCCCTTCACTGAAAGGGAATTGTCTGATGCACTGAGATCTTGTGGGAGATGGAAATCTCCAGGATGCGATGGTCTCACTGTTGAATTTTTTCTTGCATTCTGGGATCTTCTTAAATTCACCTTGCTGCAAATGGTAAATACAGCATGGCAAAATCCGCAGATGCCTTTGTCATGGAAAAAGGGTCTTCTCAAGCTAATTCCAAAAAAGCAGCTATGTGATTCACTGGGTGATTGGAGGCCAATCACACTCATGCCAGTCATTTACAAGATCATTGCCAAAATGGTGGTTGATCGGATTAAAGGTTATTTGCATGATGGGTTGCATCCCTCCCAATATGGCTTTGTTCCACGTCACCATATCACAGATAACATTGCCAATGCTTATATTGGGATTGAATATGCCAAATACACGCAGCAGGATGTTCTACTCTTGCAGGTAGATATTGCAAAAGCCTTTGACACAATTCAATGGGATTTCATCTCGCAAACTATGCGAGCTTTGGGGTTTGGACAAAAAATGCAGCAAGTTATTTACTGGCTTTATAGAGATAGCAATGCGGCTTGCATTATCTCTGGGGATATCTCTGATGAGTGGACTCTTCGTTGTTCGGTTAGCCAAGGATGCCCTCTCAGTGTTTTACTGTATGCCATTGCTACTCATCCTATGCTGCAATATATTGATCATCTTGTGGCTACAGGATCACTTCATGGCTTGGAATTGGATGCTAATCGCAGCATGGTTGCTCAAGCTTATGCTGATGATTCTTTCTTTACCCCGAAGAATACGCCCCATGATCTTGGTGCCTTGATGCAGGCCCTCTCTATTTATGGTTTGGCAGCTGGTCTTCATGTTAATTTTCAGAAGTCTAAGCTGCTCCCTTTGCATTCCAAAGACTCGCATAGTCTATTATGGCTCGGGGATATCATTCCACCCACTCAGTTTGTTCGTCATCTTGGTTACCCGTTGGGGTGGGAACTCACTTGCCGACAACAAACTGATTGGGTTTTGGCTAAGCGTCGGAAAAAGCTTGAGTATTGGAAACTGGCAACCTGGCCTTTGCACGTTCGTCTTCGAATAATGCAGTCCATCCTTGTGGCATATATTCAATTTTACTTGCCATTGATCATGTTCACTAAGGCAGATCTTACATCTTTCATGTCTGTCTTTATGGAACTCTTCTGGCGATCCAAACATGGCAGAAAAAGTCTCAGGCTGCTTTCGATGCATCACATTTGTTCTCCCAAGATGCATGGTGGATTGAACATCACGGATATTCATGCGCATATTCTTGCCCACACGGGGAAAATGTTGCGGCAATTTCTGCAAGGTGATCAGCCTTGGGCTCTTATGATTAGGACTCTAGTCACTCATATCAGTATTTCTGCCTTTGGTCATTGGTAACTCGATCACTGAGATTTCTTTTTTGGCTGCACTGATGACACTTTGCCTGGATGCCCTTTTGTCTCCCGCTTGCTTCTTGAGTGGAAGCATGTTCTTTCTCATCTAGAATAAAATGGACGGCAATCTTTGCTTGGGAATTCTTTGAGAGCTGAAACCATTCACTGGTCGAAAGTCTTTCAGCCTCCCTTGGCTTTACAGGAACCTCGACGTTCCTACTTTGTCTCGTTTAAAGGCATCACCTCGGTTGCTGATGTTATAGATGATGCTGGTACTATGCTCTTCTTTTCTCTAGCAGCCACTACATATGGATTGGGCTCTCATTATCGTCCTTTGTGGCGACAAATTACTTCTATGCTTTCGCCCTTTGTTCCGATTCCTCGTTTGGAACTCCAGGATCGACAAGAAGATTGGACTTTGACTTCTCCAGGTCAGTGGTGTGTGTGTGTGAGAGATAGAGAGAGTGAGTGAGATTCCGTGCTAGCCCTCGTGCTCCCACGCTACAACTGCTTGTTTCTCCCTCAGTTTGACACCCTCGAGGTTTCTTTTGACGTCCGTTTTCTGTCTGTACGCTGTGTCAAAAAATCCGAAGAAAAAAAAAATTATACTGTCAAAATTCCGTACGATTTTGTCCGTACAGTCAAAAAAATCCATACAGTTTTGTCCGTACAGTTCTGTCCATACAATCAGGGAAGTCCGTACAGTTTCCTTGTCAGAGAAAAATAAAATAAAATTTCCTACTAACCAAAATCCGTACGATTTTGTCCGTACAGACATGAAAAAACCGTACAGTTTTGTACCTGCTGTGCATTCCTCCTTGTAAAGCGTTGCTGCTTCCAAGTTTTTTCCTTAACTCGAATGGCGGATTATTCCTATGAGAAAACCTTTCACAAAGACAAGTCGGTTTCCAACAAGAAACAAAAACAGGTGATGGATTCAAATGATTCCCTTCATGACTGTGCTGAGGCTCAGCTTGTTTATGAGGTTATGCATGAAGGCAAGGCAGTACTTGGCTCCTATGGCTAGCGAGATAGCTGGAATCATGCCAGGACAAGGGGATGACTTCGATATCGGAAATAGGGACATTCGGATTTTTAGCCGCAATGGGGTTGTGAGTAGAATATCTAATTTGCACTGATCATACATGCCTCTCATGTATGTCCTTTTGTTCCCTTGAAGGGAAGACGGTTGGCATCTATATATCCCATATAGTGATGTTCCTAATCACACACCATTGCACGAGATACGTGGACAGAGTTGTGTCAACTAGAGATAGTACTATGCATACCGTTTACAAGCGTACAAAGGTCACGATAGAGCCATCATCAGGATGCAACTAAATCATGCAGGAGAGCAAGGGCATTTGCACAACACAATCGATGGTGGCATTGATGAGATTAGTAGTTACTTGGATGCACATTACGTGTTAGCTTCAGAAGCATGTTGGTGGATTTACGAGTATGCCATGCACGATGAAAAACCGATTATGCAAAGGTTGCAGGTTCATCTTCCGATGCGCAATAACATCATTTCGAGATGATGATGATTTGCATAATGTTGTGGATAGGGAACAAAATCAAAAGATCACTCTCACAAAATGGTTCACTTACAATCAGTCGCAACACGACACAAGCAACTTGTATGATGACTTGCCATATTGGAACAAAACCAGTAAGCGGTGGACTAGAAGACAAAAGGGGAATACCATCGGCTGGATGTACAATATTTCTCCCTTAGTTGGTGAGCTCTACTTCATGCGTATGCTTCTTAATGTGTGTAGGGGATGCAAGTCCTTCGATGACCTATGTACTTTTGACAGGCAAGTCTACCCTACTTTCAGGGCAGCATGCATAGCATGGGGATTGTTGGAGAGTGATGATGAATGGTTTGTGTGTATGCAAGAGGCTATGTTTTACCAAAATAGTGCATATCTGAGACACCTGTTTGTCACAATTTTGGGTTTCTATGAACCAATGTCTCTTGGACTTTTGTGGGATTTCCATCGAGCTTTTGGATGATTTTTTTCATGTATTGGAATCGAGTATGGGGAATTGATACCCGTAAAGGTTGGTAAGATCCACTTCCCACCACCGGCATTATGGTGGAAGTGGATGATATGTTTGATCCAGTTAAGGAGTATGCAAAGCATGCCATTATAATTTTCTTCCCAGGACGGATGCTTGCTGCTGCAGATGTTGGGAATTGGTTGACTCGAACCCTAGGTGGTTTTGCTGGAGCACTCTCCTCTTTTCTATGGCCAGCAGATGGTCCATGTTCTGCCCTAGTCTCCCACCTGGGATTATCAAGCATTGATTCGCCATCGTTGCCTTGTTTGGGTAGAAGTTGTGGACTTTCCTCAATCCTTGTATTCTTCTCTACCTAAAATTGCAAATTCCCTCGGTAACGTGGTATGTCCACCGCGACCCAATGGAAATTCGAATCGCTTCTGCATTTGGTGGGATACAGATCATCCCACTCTAGCTTCATAATCGGTTACTGTGAATAATGTTTCCATGGGGAGTGCCTTTTACAAGCTCAAGTGGGGGCTGTTTGCAGGTGCTTGCTTTGAATGCAAGCAATTTGGGCACATGGCTTCACAATGCCCTTCCCGAGCTCCACGGATGCCAGTGCAAGCTGAAATGGTTCAGCCTTTGAATAAGAATCCAAATGCCTCTTCTTTGGTTTAAAAAAGGGGTCAAACAGTTTTTCTCTGTTCAAGACAAAGGCAAAGCCCCGGCTGTCTCACATGGTAATGCTTCTTTTCCTATGCCTTTGTCCTCTCCACCTCAGGGGAAGGGGGAAAATTTTTTGACTGATGGATGGAAAACTCCTCGCAAAGTGATCTCCCCCAGGCGACCTTTGCCTTCTCAGACTTGGAGTGGTGCATCCTCTCAGGGGAAAACACCTGCTGAAAACTCTAGTGTTGGCTTGACCTCGGCTGCTGTGACTGCAAATCGGACCTTGTTTCCTGAAGAAGAAGTTGCTGCACTTTTGTCCTCTCCTCAGGCTGATGCTTCATCCCAGGGCAGAGGCCCGGACATTGAGATGGAAATGCAGAGGTAGAGAGCCCGTTAGTTGCTGTACATACCTGTCCCATAACTGTTAATATGCTTGATAATCTCAAGTGTGTTACTCTCAATGTCCAGGGAATGTGTGATGGTCGCAAATGGAAACTGGTCTGGATGTATATCACGCAATTGCAGCCTGATATAATTGCTTTGCAAGAGCATAATCAGCATATGTATGCTGGTCAAATAGGCCATTTTGCTGGTTATGATATCTTCTATGCTAGAGAGCACTCCTTTTCTAGTGTGGCTTTTTTGGTAAAGCACGACCTTCAACCTGTTGTGGCTCTCAATGATCGCCATGGTAGATGGATTATTGTTCAATGCCTTGTTCAAGGGGAAATTTTTGAATTTGCATCGGTTTATGCCCCCTAGTCTTCTCGTGATAGAGCTTTGATCTGGGCTGCCATGCATACTTATCAATGGCGACAACATGCCTTCATTTGTGGTGACTTTAATAATGCCCCTCAATCGGGTGACAACACCTCAAGCCACACTCATATGTCTGCTTCTGAAACACAGGCATCGTCTGATTTTTTGCTTCAGTTGCGCCTGGTTGATCTCTGGAAGGAATTACAGCCCATGCTTCCGGGTTATACCTTTCAGCATAATGCTCAATCTTCTTATCGGGCACGCTTGGACAGATGGTATCAGATTGATCCACAGCATTGTGATGCCTTTACTTGTCAAATTTGAGTTGATCATGCTTTCACACATTCGGATCATGCTCCTCTTTGGTTGAGGCTTTCCTTACATGAATTTCCCACTGACAGATTGCCTTGCCGAAGGCTTTTGCTGATTAATGATAGTATCTGGAGCATGCTGACTTTAAAAGCCTCGGTCTCTGATCCTATTCAGCCTGTCTCTCGTCAGATACGCATTGGTTCGTATTATGCCTGGCAGGCTTTTCTTGCTTGGATGTAAGCAGTTATTCGAGATTATGGCAAATCCTATGTGCAAGCCAAAAGGGAGACTATAGCACATGCCAAATTTACATGTCAGAGTTTGACTGAGCTTGCTCATCTTCGCCGGCTCAATTCTCTCTTCAATCTAATGATCGCAGAAAGCTTGCTAAATGGGAAACTCGATCCAGACAACGGGCATTTTTGGATAAAGGCCACTCTTCCAAGCAAGTTTTTAAGAGTTTAGACTACAAAAGGCAGGCTGCCAATATCTGTCGTATCCGGATGCCTGATGGTTCTTGGTCAACATCTCGTTCAGAGCTTGCTGATTTATGTGTGTAGCACGTCTCCACTCATTTTGGGCATCTAGATACTATTTCTCCTCGGGTCGTGTCTACACGTCAGCTTCTTTTGCAGCATATTCAGCCAATTCTGTCTGATGCTCAGGGTTTGGAACTTGAACATCCCTTCACTGAAAGGGAATTGTCTGATGCACTGAGATCCTGTGGTAGATGGAAATCTCCAGGATGGGATGGTCTCACTGTTGAATTTTTTCTTGCATTCTGGGATCTTCTTAAATTCACCTTGCTGCAAATGGTAAATACAGCATGGCAAAATCAGCAGATGCCTTTGTCATGGAAAAAGGGTCTTCTCAAGCTGATTCCAAAAAAGCAACTATGTGATTCACTTGGTGATTGGAGGCCAATCACGCTCATGCCAGTCATTTACAAGATCATTGCCAAAATGGTGGTTGATCGGATTAAAGGTTATTTGCATGATGTGTTGCATCCCTCCCAATATGGCTTTGTTCCACGTCGCCATATCACAGATAACATTGCCAATGCTTATATTGGGATTGAATATGCCAAATACACGCAGCAGGATGTTCTACTCTTGCAGGTAGATATTGCAGAAGCCTTTGACACAGTTTAATGGGATTTCATCTCGCAAACTATGCGAGCTTTGGGGTTTGGACAAAAAATGCAGCAGGTTATTTACTGGCTTTACACAGATAACACTGCGGCTTGCATTATCTCTGGGGATATCTCTAATGAGTGGACTCTTCGTTGTTCGATCCGCCAGGAATGCCCTCTTAGTGCTTTACTGTATGCTATTGCTACTCATCCTATGCTGCAATATATTGATCATCTTGTGGCTACAAGATCACTTCATGGCTTGGAATTGGATGCTAATCGCAGCATGGTTGCTCAAGCTTATGCTGATGATTCTTTCTTTACCCCAAAGAATACACCCCATGATCTTGGTGCCTTGATGCAGGCCCTCTCTATTTATGGTTTGGCAGCTGGTCTTCATGTTAATTTTCAGAAGTCTAAGCTGCTCCCTTTGCATTCCAAAGACTCGCATAGTCTATTATGGCCCCGGGATATCATTCCACCCACTCAGTTTGTTCGTCATCTTAGTTACCCTCTGGGGTGGGAACTCACTTGCAGTCCATCCTTGTGGCATATATTCAATTTTACTTGCCCTTGATCATGTTCACCAAGGCAGATCTTACATCTTTCATGTCTGTCTTTATGGAAATCTTCTGGCGATCCAAACATGGTAGAAAAAGTCTCAGGCTGCTTTCGATGCATCACATTTGTTCTCCCAAGATGCATGGTGGATTGAACATCACGAATATTCATGTGCATATTCTTGCCCACGCGGGGAAAATGTTGCTGCAATTTCTGCAAGGTGATCAGCCTTGGGCTCTTATGATTAGGACTCTGGTCACTCATATCAGTATTTCTGTGGTTGGTCACTGGCAACTCGATCAGTGGGATTTCTTTTTTGGCTGCACTGATGGCACTTTGCCTGGATGCCCTTTTGTCTCCCGCTTACTTCTTGACTGGAAGCATGTTCTTTCTCATCTAGAATGGAATGGACGGCAATCTTTGCTTGGGAATTCTTTGAGAGCTGAAAGCATTCACTGGTCGAAAGTCTTTCAACCTCCATTGGCTTTACAGGAACCTCGACGTTCCTACTTTGTCTCGTTTAAAGGCATCACCTCGGTTGCTAATGTTGTAGATGATGCTGGTACTGTGCTGCCCTTTTGTCTAGCAGCCACTACATATGGATTGGGCTCTCATTATCGTGCTTTGTGGCGACAAATTACTTCTGTGCTTTCGCCCTTTGTTCCGATTCCTCCTTTGGAACTCCAGGACCGGCTGGAAGATTGGACTTTGACTTTTCCACAGTCCTCTTCTCGTCCTTTGAGGCTATCTTAGATTACTGTACCTGCATTGTATAAAATCCTTTTGCCTCAACTTCGGGTTTCAAAGAGGTGTGATTCTTTTTTGCGAATGCACCACCCAACCAAGTGGTGGAGGAAAAGATTACAACAACTTTAGGCCTATAAAGTACCGCTTCGACAACAAGTTTTCTTTTGGCGAGTTCTTTTGGGAGTGTTTCTATCTGGACAGCTATTAGCTCATCGACACATTGCTCCTGCACTTTGCCACAGATGTTCTGCTTCTTCGGAGACTGTGCCTCACTTGTTTTGGCATTGTCCGTGCTCTCGCGAGTTTTTTTATCTGCTTCGACAGCGCCTGGGAGCAAGATTCCCATCTGTTCCGTTTGGGAAATTCTTTTGGCTATTTGGGTTTCATCCATCCAGACCGGAGTTTCATCTTTTCTTGGTTTGGGTTCACTCATGGGCACTATGGACTTTATGGACATATAGGAATTGTAATGTCTTTGGTGATCCTACTTTCTCTCTGTTTGGCTTTTTTAGGCGTTCTCCGCAGCAATATTTCTTTGATTGTTTGCAGACCCGCTACATAGATCATGAGGTCTTTTTGGCATATACTGAAATTTTCAGTTGATGTAATTGTAGCACCTTTTTTTAAGATTGCTACTCATATAATATAATCAATCAAAGATTTCACCTTTTTTAAAAAAGTGTGTGTGTGTGTGTGTGTGTGTGTGTGTGTGTGACGAGAGAGAACCGAAGCAAAAAATCAGACCATGCTTGCTTTTCAGAAGCCAACATGTGAGTGTGGCCTGAGGTATTATCTCCCGACTATGAGGCATTAATGAAATCACCACAGATAAAAGCATAATGCCACCAGGGATATTTATGCATGGCATCCCAAACCAAAGCTCGATTCCTGGAAGATTGAGAAGCATATACTGATGCAAATTCAAAGATGTCGCCTTGAATGAGGCATTGTATGATCATCCATCGACCATGGTGATCATTGAAGGCCACAATAGGGTGAAGATCATGCTTAACCAAAAAAGCTACCCCAGAGAGAGTGTGCTCTCCAGCATAAAAAATGTCATAACCAACAAAACGTCCAGATTTTCCAGCATACATATGCTGATTATGCCCTTGCAGTGCCACTACATCAGGCTGCAATTGGCATATATACAGCCAGACCAATTTCCATTTTCGAGCATCCCACAAACCCTGTACATTCAAAGTGACACATTTGAGATGATCAAGCATATTTATAGATATGGGACACGTATGTACAACAGCCAAAATGCCTTCTATGTCTACATTTCTACCTTAGTATCCGAACCTTGGCCTTGAGAAGAAAACTCAGTCTGAGGAGAAGACAATAATGCAGCAACTTCCTCTTTTGGAAAGAGGGTACGATTGGTTGTCAGCTCAGCCCAAGTCAAACCAATACTAGAATTCTCACCCGGTGTTTTGTCCTGAGATGAAGCACCATTCCAAGTCCGGGAGGGCAAAGGTCTCCTAGGTGAAAAGACTTTTCTTGGGGTTTGCCAAGCATCATTCAAAGTTTTTTCCTTTGCGTGAGGATGAGAGGCCGAAGTCACAGAAGGAAGAACATCACCATTTGAAGCAACCGGTGCTTTCCCTTTGTCCTGGACAGCGAAAAACTATTTCACCCCCTTAGTCTTCATCAAAGAGGGGGCAGTAGAAGTCTTGCTTGAAGGCGGAGACAAATCAGCCTTGCACTGGCGTTATTGGAGTATGTGAAGGGCATTGTGAAGCCATATGCCCAAACTTCTTGCATTCAAAGCAAGCACCTGCAATGAGACCCCATTTCAGTTTATAAAAGGCACTACCCATCGAAACATTATTTCACTGTAACCGAATAAGAGTTTGGGATTGGATTATCTGTGTCCTACAAAATACAAAATCTGTTTGAATTGCCATTAGCCCGTGGTGGACAAACCACTTTGCCAAGAGATGCTGCAATTTTTGGCAAAAGAGAAGCCAAACATTGAGGGAAGTCCACAACTCCCACCCAGACACGGCATCTATGTCGGATCAACGCCTGATAATCTCTGGTGGGAGACCAAGGCAACACATGAACCATCTGCTGCCCATAGAAAAGAGGAGAGTGCTCCAATAAAATCTGCTTGTGCTCTTCATCTGCCATGATCACTTCAAAAGACCCCTTGCTGCATAGTGAACTTTTTTGACATAGCAACCACCCAGGGTTCTAGTCAACCAATTACCAACATCTGTAGCAACACGCATACGTCTTGGAAAGAAGATAATGATGGCATGCTTGGCATATTCTTTGACTGGATCAAAAATATCGTCCACTTCCACCATGATCTATGTGGTGGGAACTAGATCTTTCCAACTTTTGCAAGTATCTTCAAATCCCTCGTGCATCACCTCATATACTAGTTGAGCCTCTGCAAAGGCATGAAAAGGGTCACCCTGACCCATTGCCTGCTTTTGCTTTTTGCTTTGGACTGATCTTTCTTTTTGAAAATTCTTTTCATATGGACAGTCTGCCATTTTTCTCAAAAGGAGAAGAGGTAAAGGAACTGAAATATGTATAGAGCAATTAAAGAAGAAAGCGTACAAGGCTGGACAGAAAAAAGGTAAGTCTACAAGAGGTCACAGAAAAAGCATAGACAACTAGAGAATAAAAGCGAATTGTGCCTAGGGGCAAATGGATTAAATGTGAGTACAAGAGCAATCAAAGAAAGGCCCTAATTATTGGACATGTGGCATCTAGATCCATCTAGCAAGTTGGGGCTCTATAGCTAAACCTAGAAACTAAGTTTTATCATAGAGGTAAGCGTTGGCTGTAGAGGTTGGCTAGGAGGACAATTGAGCTGCCGTCACTCGGTATTTCCTTATGCAAATTGTCAGTTGGATGGGACTGTTTCATTGTGGTATCAGAGCGCAGGGCTCTTGGTTCAGTGTTGAAGAATTGGGTGGTTTGAGTTATTGAGTTTGATCTGCATAGAGAAAGTGTTGCTCTGTGCTAACAAAGTTAGTAGCCGCACGGATCAACAAGCATTGGAATGAACTCATTTGTTGTGGTTGGCCATCTGGAAATCATCTTGGCAAGATCTGCTGCAGTTGTCTTCGTAAGAATTAAATTCAACGCTCGCTTTTGTCTAAGGTTAGTGACATGGTCGTCGATGATGGAGGTGGCTCGACCAATGATGATGGTTAGTGGCGCTGACAGAGAAAAAAGCCCTTTCCTCTGTTACAAGTGACGCTTGACACCAGTAGTCTAGCGGGAAGTCATTGATTTAATTCTTGTCTCTTGAAAGACTTGGCGTAGGGTAGTCACAGATGGAAAAACAAAAGTGAAGGATACAATTGGTGGAGGCAGGTGATTTGGTAGCATACCACATGCAATTATCAGACAGGGGTATTCACATCCCAACTCTGACTACACATACATTCTTACCTGCAATCAATTTGTGACTCAGCTTTTGTTGGTGGTGGACCGTACGTTCTTCACAATACAATAATAGAGGTCAGCGTATAAATTTAGAATCATTTGGTAAGTGACAGGCAGGTAGAGAGACAAGTGGTTGGTGAGTGGCACGCAAGCAAATAGGCAAGTGGTTGGTGTTGCAGAAAAAATAATCATATAGGCTACAAAGGAGAAAATTGACCAAAAAGCTTTCTATAGGCAAAGTAGGTGAAGCCACCTAACCTTTTACGGCCCTTGGAGATACCATTAGGCAAATGGGAGAGCATGTCCATAGACTTTATAGGTGGGCTGCCTACGATGCAAGGTGGATATGATTCTATTCTTGGGGTGATTGACAGTCTTACCAAGATGGCTCACTTTATTTCAACTAGGGATCTACATGAATTACCCAAATCCATAGTGTCAGACAAGGATACTAGATTCACAAGTCAATTTTTAGACTGCAGTGTTTGATGCACTAAGGATTGAGTTGGGGATGTGTGGTTGGGATCATCGTTAAACGAATGGTTAGACTGAGAGATTGTTTACTAGATATGCTACAAGCATATGTATCATTGAGGCAACAAACGAGAAACAAGTGGTTGCTAACGTTGGAGTTTGCCTATAATGACAGAAAATATTTCCCTAAAGGAATGAATCGACTTGAACTATGGTTATAGACCAGTGAATCCAACTAGTGTTGGAATACTTCAAAAAGTGCTTGCTGCCACAAACTACGTTGTTACGATGCAAGAGATGCTAGCGCTCGCAAGAGTCAATAACTGCCAAGCTATGGATAGAACTAAGACATATGCAAATGAAGGCAGATCTTTCAGACAGTTTAAGGAAGGAGAAGAAGCTTTTCTCAGCATTCCTTCACACTCCAAGCCTTTGACTCTAGGAGAGTGTGCTAAGTAATCACCCTGATATTCCGGGCAATCGTTAATTCTAGAAAGAATAGGCAATATGGCCTATAGAGTGGAATTACCACAGGCTTGTGAGGTGCACCCTGTGTTTCACGTTTCTCATTTAAAACAGGCTTTGGACCCAAGTGACTCACTAGTCGAGGCTGTTGTTTTGTTTTAGGAGATAGAGGACAATACAAAGCTAAGGCCAAAGGCCTTGGTGCACCAAATTGTGCAAATGTGCTTAGGGGCAAATGGATTCCTGGATTCCAAGGATTATGGAGATATTTGTTGTTCTCCTCCACTCCCTCTGAGTCGCAAAGTAAACCCACGACAACCCCTTTCAATTCTTAAGCAATAAACCCTAGATTTCCAAAAGCATGTCCTTCTAAACCATTTTGTGCAGCTTACAAGCAGTTGTTTTCTCAAAGGTACAATACCCACATGATGACTGTGGATAAGCAATCGTAGTAAGAAGTGTTATAATAGAGACTAGCGTAGATGGTTCAATTAAACAAGCCAGCGAAAATAACCCATCCACACTCGGCCTGGTATAGGATTGTAGCCACATCCATTCCATTCAACTAAAAAGGCATCTCTTTACTTATATCAGCATATATACCACCCACATAAAAATCTCATCCAATAAAACTAATGAGAACTTGTAAGCTTTCAACAATGCTTATTTGACAGAACTTCATAGTAGTAAATTTGGAATGAGAAGGGAGGAGAAACAATAGGAGGAATGGTAGCTCCTCCTATTGCTTCTCTCATAATCCATAGTTTTGCCACAAACCATGGAGGATCACTACCTTGTAGGAGGGTGTGACTGACATAAGAAGGTAGTTGTTGTTAATCTGACCACCTCCTTTACAAGGTACTGCACAACCTAGAATTTTATCAGAACTTCCAGATCCCTTCCTTTTACAAACAGGAATTTATATAAAGTTTACAGCCTTCCAGGACTTAACTATTATGACAAAAGGAGGAGAACCAAAGCATGTATCAAACAGGAAGATGATGTGCAGTACCCTTCAGAAACACAATATAATTTGCAGGAGTAAAAAGAATTGAGAGACCTGCAAATCGTCTAGTTCTTCCCGCATCGAATCAGTGTCTTGCCATTGCGTGCTAACCTGAGTAAAAGTTCTGCAAACCAGAAAATATTATGGGCCTCGTGTGCAGAACTTAAACTATAGCTCCTCTAAGTCCGGCATTAGACAAGACCATACAAACATGAAAAACTCTAATAGCTCTTCAAGCAAAACAGCCCAATTTCCTACTTCCACAGAAAAGAGCATAATGGTTGGAGATCAAGAGTTATTCCCCTTCAAAAAGTAGATCCCAGTTTTGGGTTTTAAAACATACAACTAAAAATAAAATGAACAGATAAATGAGTCAACATCTCCCTTACAAGAATATCTTCAGAATTTCCCTGTCCTGGCAGCTTGCATGATTTGGCTAGTGTGGGCATGTGTAAGAACAAATGTACTGCGTGAATTGTGCAAAAAGATGGATATTCTCCAAGCAGAGTAACCAAACGAGACTCCCAAGCTTTCAACATTGAAGATATATCCACTTAATACAACCAGGAATTGATACTGACTCCTTAATATATAAAATATCAGGCTTGAAACACCAAAAATACCACTTACTGCTTCATACAGTATTGTTATTGCTTGATACCTATTGTTACGGAAATGTATTTTCCCATAACTATTTTTCATGCTACGGATGACTATGGAAATTGGATATAATGCGATGGTACCAATTCGGATGTCGCACAAAGACGTCAAAGTATCCATGTTTTGCAAGTCTCGATGGTTGGTATCGTGGGTGATTCCATGTTAATACTAATGTCGCTAGTGTCACTGATGTTATTGTAATTGGACGTAATATGTGTATTCTGATGTTTGTATATCAAGCATGACTGGGTTGGGATTAGTTAGTGTGATAATTCATCGATTGAGTGTAGCTAACACGATTGGCGGCTTGAGTACAAATGATGAGTTGGATAAGAAGGAATGGAGATAGTGAAGATAATTTCGATTGATTGAAGTATCGAAGACCATGGGCCAATATAATAAATAAAGATCCCTCATGTGAAGGTTTCAATAGAGCCAAAAGAGAGTTGTAAGTACGTGTGATACAGTTTTCAAATAAAAAGAGACGAAAAAGACTCATGTGAGCTGTCACAATGTCTCATGATTCTAAGACCTTACGACAAATTAAAGGGATTTTTCAAAGAGATGCATCAACGCTTCCGGGCTCGTAGAGAAAATTTAAGAAGACTCTATTATATAAAAGGACCAACAGCACTCTAATCTGCAGCCATGCGGCGCCAAAGGCTCTGCATATAACAAGAAAAAGAGCTCAGTTCTCAAAGGGCTCCTGTAGCCCTTCAATGACTACCTGCTTCCTCGCAGTTACTGTAGAGTTCTGCAAGATGTAGGACTCTCAGAAGTAGTTTGTGATTTGCAAATGAATGCACCCCAACAGGTGGTCAAAGGATTTCTACAATTACGTGCGACTCCACCAGCATCTGAAGTTAATCAATAGTCCATGCCTCAACGCTCCAGGACTTCGTATTACTGCTCACTGCGCCTCAAGTCTTCCACGAGCAGTTCGTGCCACGTGCTTGAGAAGGGGTTAACACTATGCAACAGCAAGGAATAGAGAGTCTGGGCAAGAAATAAACGGTCATTAGAAGCTTTCGGTAGACACATCCTACTAATGATTTCTACAGCAGACTGTGATCATCACCCCCTTCTAGCAAAGTTTGTGATCCATTCCTCCACCGTGATGAGTAGCTGCTTTTGTATCAACTGCACAAGCCGTCTATCTTGTGTCATCCTTGACTTTGGGTCTTGCAATAATTTAACTTGGTCACGCCAGCGAGAATCCAAACAAATTGCTCGGAGTCTTTGCTTTGGAATTCTATACTAGAAACTCATGGTTGTACGTACAAAGATGCTGAGGATGATGCAGAGGTTCACACACACACACACTTTCTTTTTTAAAGTGAAATCCATGTAGCTTTATATGACAAAGACCAGTCCCTAGAGAGGTAACACGCAGTTAGAAAATGCCACTGTAAGACAAGCACACAGGATAATCTATCTGACGAGCATACAAGCAATCATAAAATGATTGCCAGAGTGACATACGGAAGAAAGGAAACTTGGAAAAAGTGGGATTACCGAAGACTATGATTTCTCTCTTTCCACAAAGTCCAAAGTCCCCAATAACAAACCTAGGCAAAGATGTGCTCTGGTCACTCTCCGTGCCACAGGTGGTCTCTTGTCCACCTCTCAGTAATCCAAGCCGCCCACACGTCAGCTATCTCGTCCACCTCCATCCCCCTGTGTCCTAGGGCTGACTCAAATGCATAGAAGTCTGTAACGTGCCGCTATGCTCTATCAACCTCTCTGTCCTGTGGTCTGGTCGCCTCCTGCTGCTCTCTAATCTGTTGGTGCATTTCAAGTACATATAGACCAATGCAGACCTCGTCATAGAAGTGAATCAGTTGTGAGAGTGGGCCGAAGCCACTCCCCTCTTGGTGGAGGCAATGGTAGCATCCCCTGATCTCATAATAGGTTGGGCAAGCACATAGAAAATGCTCCTCTGTCTCAATCACTCCTAGTGTGCATAGCATACATATCCGTTGCTCTCTAGGCATGCAGTAGAACTGGGACTTGGTGGGGAGCTTCTAGTCCCCCCCCCAAGTTCGAGATGTATGGAACTGGAGGAGATCTGACCATATGATACAGTGAATCTCGTCTCACGGGATCGACTCAAGGGTGCGTCCATGCTGTACTGACAACGGGAGACTGTCCATCTAAATACCGTGCGTGGTAAACCATGTGGGCATCCGTGCATACCATATGTTTGCTCCACTCTCTGCTAGTCGTTTGGATGACTCCAGGGCCAGTCTCGGTAATCTCCATCAAGGTAAGTCCCAGACTCTGGATGAATGTCACTGTCCGAAAGATGGCATCAATATATAGGGGAGTCATGGCGAACACTGCCTGTATGATCTCATGTGGAGCTGAGGGCTTAATCACTTGTAGCCGCTCAAATTTCCTCCACTCGGTCTTCGGTAGATCACACCCCAGAAGGGTGCTGCATACATGGATGTCAATCGCACTAGTGTGTCAAAGAGCCAGCTCTTCGTCGATGGGTCCAGAAAGTGTGCCTCGAAGTACTGTCTCTCTAGTCAGGCCAAAGCACTCCGCCCTCATATGAGTCGTGCCTGGGCTGCATGGGTCGTCGTCAAGACCAACCCAGTGAAGAGTGCTCCCATATATGTGTAGGACTGCACTATCTCCACTGGCTCACCACGATAAGTGAAAGTGAGTCGACGAGTCATTGCATATGAAGTGTTGAAGACCATAACCTTGGTCTTCCCAAGGTTGACTGTCAAGTCTCTCTCTCCAAAGAACACATCTAGGGCCTCGAGATGTCCCTGCAGGCCTTCCGTTGAGGATGATATGAGGATTGTCATTAGCGTATAGCAATATCTGTATCATGAGGTCAGCCAATAGTGATCGCTCACCTCCTAGGCAGTCTATGAAAGATGTGATCTCATGGATGTAGAGTCTAAAGAGGGTCAGTGAAAGTGGACAGCCCTGCTTCACTCCAATCCTGCTCTCAACCAAGTCTGATTGACCGCCTGGACACGTACTTTGCCTCTGATTGACTCATATAATCTCATGACACCCCAATCAGCGTCTCAAATCTACATCTCCTATAGTCTCCTGATCATGCGGGATCGCGGGACAGTGTCAAAGGCCCTATCATTGTTTGACTCCAGGAAACCTCCCAGATACGACCATAATGTGCCATACAATTCCACACTACTATTTTCTATCCAGTGTGTATACTCGTTCCATGGGCTCGACACCGTCATAATTCTCCCTCTTCCTTGTCTCTTCTCTCTCGAATGATCACTCTACCATCCCTGTCTGCTGCCCATTTTCCTGCTTCTCTTGCTGCCATTACATGTCCCATGTCTTCCCTTCAATGCTCTTGTTGTAGGAGGGTGAGGTCGTCATCTAGATAGATTCTGCTCCCTTTCAGAGTCGCCGCTCTTGTGCTCATGAGAGTCTTCCTGACCAAGGCTGTCCTGAACTTCAGCACTAGTGGTTTTGTAGGTCCTTCAAGTTTGCCTACCCTCCAAGCTGTCTCACATTTTCCTCAAAGTTTGCAAGCCTTCACTCGAATTCTTTTCTTTTGCCGTAGACTGCGTTGCAGAAGGCATCAAGATAGTAGCATTAGTAGCAAGGCCTTTTCCTTTATCCCCTACACAACAATAGCTGAATTATTACTTTCATTTTTAGGGTCGGATATGCTTCGAGCGTCTGTGCTTTGTACCGGGGAAAGAATCACATGCGGAGGCATTTTAGGCGAGACTAAAGGGGATTGTGAGGCAAAGCAAGCTCCAGTAAAGAGACCCCATTTCAGCTTATAAAAAGCACTCCCCATAGCAACATTATTAACTGCGATAGAATAAGACTCTGGGGTAGGGACATCTCTATCCCATAAATGCAAAACCTGTTAGAATTTCCATTTGGCTTGGGGGTACACACCACCTTGCAAGATTTTCATAAAGCATGAGGCAAGTCTACAACCTCCAATCAAACTGGATAACGATGCCTAATCAAGTGTAGGAGACGAAGGCAAACCATGCACCATCTGCTGCCCATAATAAAGAGAGGTGTGCTCCTGCTTGTGCTGCTCATCAGTCATAATACCTTTTAAAAAACCTTTTTGCTGCATAGTCCACCTTTTGGACAAAGGAGAGCCCAAGTGTCCTGCTCAGCCAAATCCCCACATCTGTTGCAACAGGATACAACTCAGGAAGAAATAACTACAACAATCTTGGCATATTCTCGGATTGGATCCACCATGTCATCAACATCAACATGGATTCCCACAGTGGGGATCCGTTCAGCCTTTCCTAGTATCTTCAAAACCTTCGTGCATCACGTCAAAGACAAGCTCTGCCTCATGGGAGTCAGGTGTCATCCTGACCCATCACATGCTTTTGCTTCTTGTTATGTAAGATGTGGTCTTTATTGTAAGTCAGAAGTATCAGCCATCTTGAGATTAAAGGATGAAATGTGCTACTCACTTATTTTTAAGGGGGGCGGGGTGGGGGGGAGGAAATACATTACAAGAATTAGTCCCAAAAGCTAGGACCTCCAATAACATGCATCATCAGGATAATCTAAATCCCATGCACATAGACAATCATAAAGCGATTGCCGTAGAGATGCACGAAAAAACTCAGATCTAGCAAGAGCGGGATCACCAAAGAAATGTGCTACTCACACCCAAGGTGATGTACAACAAGACAAAGGAAACCAAAAACATCTCGAAGGGTTATAGAGAGACTATGTATAACAACAAAGTAGTAAGGTGTGAGAGGCAAAATCAAAACCCTGAATATGAACAAAAGGGGCAGCAAAACCCTCGAGACAAAGGGCTGCAAAAGTCTGCGTGTAAGAAAGTAATTAAGAGCAGACAAGAAGGCACACATATATACCATTCAAGAACATTAAATTTATATATTGTTCTACGTGTGATCAACTAGCTAATGATACCAACTAAAAGGATTGTATGTACACATAATTTTATCTAAGTAGATAAATCCAAATTGGTGTACATGATATTGCTTGGTACATTTAATATGCTTCAATGAATCCGAATGAGATTTGGAAGAAAAAAAATGAAGAGAAGAAAAACCATATGATTGACCCGAATCACATGATGACATTTATGCAAAGCAAGAGGGGGATACATTAATGTCAGCTAGAAATATAGATTTCGGATTTGATAATTTTCTTTGTGATGTTGTGTATATGGATATTACTAAAGAATATATGGTTATGCTAGATAATCTCTTGTAAGTATTTTCTCATTACGCAATTACTATACCAAGACATTAAGTTGTTGATGGGAGGAATCAAAAACTTAGACGTGTGATTAGACAATGATGTGCATATATTTTTCTGCTGGCCACAAATTAATATATGTCAATTCTTGCTAGTCACATCATAACAAAAGACTAAAATAATTAAGCATTATATATTACTTCTCTCAATGTTATACTGGTATGGGACAGTATAGATCTTGAGGAATTCAACCAATACAATGCTTGGATCTGTACCAAATTAACATGACCATGAATAGATGTCGGATAGTATTCCCTACTGGTATAGGATAATAAAGCTAATAAGAATTTAGAGATATTTTCATAAGTTGTAATTTGGATAATTCATAAATGAAAGTTTAAATTCTCTAAAAGATACTTTTTGACCATCTTGATGATGATACGTTTTTACCATCTAAAAGATCCTTGTTCACCTTATTCTAGTTCCAGTATTCTGCAAATGAGCTTTCAAGAAGCTTTTGAAACTGTTGTCCCTGCCAACAAGTCATGGTCCTGAAAGCAATCATCACTGCCTTTTACATTTCCCTATTAACAGGTGCAAAAAGGAAAGCCACCGGGTCGGGTCGTAACTTGGACACACAATGTTGAAAAAGCATAAAGAAGATGGAACAAAAAATAGAAAAATGCCGGAACGAATGCCAGAAGCTTTGATTGAAGAAACAATCGTATAACCGCAAAGTGCAAATGCTCAATGCCGGGATCACAAAGCTGAATACTTGAATGCATAAGACAGCCGGTATCAACAACCTTTTTACAATGGTAGCATACCCTTTAACTCCTACTTTCTTGCCCACGGTCACCAACAACTTGTGATGATGCCGCGCGTTTAAACTACTAACCGCTAAAACTCCCTATGCTTGTGGTCGTATCTTGATTATGTGGCATGGCCATAAAGGGCCTGGCAGATGCCGCTTGGCCATAAAGGCTTGACAGGTGCGGCTGCCGACTAGGAGTTGCACGACTCCAACTAAGGGTCTAAGGCCACACTCTTACCGGAGTCGGGTAGGCCGGATTTGACACACTCGAGAGACGGATGAAAAACCGCCGAACCATCATAAGGCCTAAGAAAGAAGTCAGATGTCTATTCATGGACCTAATGAATTATATCCATCATTTTGTTGGCAAACTGCTAGGGCTAAGAACCTAAATGACTTGAACGATGCTTACCCAAAGTTAGAAATGACTCGAACAATGTTGTCGCCAGCAGCCAATTGGAAAGGAGCTGGTGGGATCTGTCAACTTCATTCTGGTAGTTATGTTGAAGTCCTCTTATAAACATGTTTTGAATCGTAATAGAAGAATCTTAGCACTAAAATCACAAAATTGTTGGATCTGAGAGCTCAATTGCAAACTTGCTAATTTATTGAAGTGATTGAACATATCGCTTGCTTGAATTAATTCTTTAAATAATAAATGGATCCTCAAGTATGTGTGGGTGTGTGGATTTGTATGTGTGCAAGCATTTTTATATACTATTGTCTACACCCACTGTTGGGCGCTAATGATGTCAGCGGGGATGTCATAGTAGCTAGTCCCTGCTACCGTGATGGAGTTTATGGTTTTCAACCTTATCAGCGACTATCAGGAGATTGAAACTGCACTATGTTGTGTTTGTAGAGGATGAGTTTGGGAATGTTCTTGGATTCATTTAGGTATATAAATGTTTGTTTTTAATCTCTTCAAATGCAAGCTTTTAAAAAATTGTTTAAAAGAGCAGCCTTTATCTGTGAAAGCTCTTTGTCTTGCTCTGGTCTCCCATTTAGCAAGTTTCTTATGATCATTGATTTGGAGACAATGTTTAGCTTGGCATAGTGTTGTTTGCTCATGCAAGGACAAAGGACGAAATCTCTAATTACAACTTGCATTTTGGAAATAAAAGAATCTCGTGCATTATCAATATAAAAGTGGCTCTGAGAAGACACAGATTGATATGCTTCGGTAACCATTGCCTTGAAAGCAACATGCTGCAAATAGCCATCGTTCACAATCAAATGTCGCCTTTCAGGCAGTCTATCATCTAGCATATCATAAAGAGATAACCTCAACCATAATAGTGCATGATCTGAATGCACAAAGGCATAGTCAACCCACGTTTTGCATGTAAAATCATCATTTTGTTGCGGAGCTACACTATACCAGCGATCCAGACGTGCCTGATAAGAAGAAAGGGCATTATGTTGAAAAGTGTATCCAGGTGACAAAGGCTGCAATTCCTTCCAAAGATCAACCAAATCAAGATGAATCAGTAATTGAGACCATGCATGTCTTTCAGAGATTAACATATGAGTATTTCCTGATGTATTGTCACCCTGTTGCGGAGCATTATTGAAATCCCCACATATAAAGGCATGATATCTCTTTTTTCCCCCTCCCACCTCCCACCTCCCTCTCCACCATTCCCCCCTCCACCACCACCCCCTCCACTTCCCCCTGATGAAAAAGAGGAGGGTGAGATGGGGAAATATGGGATTTTGGGAAATGGGAGGAGTATGGGACGTGGTGGAAATGTGGGATGGGAGTGGTGGCAATGGGGAGGAAGAAGAAATGGATGGATGGGGGGAGGGCTAATGGAAGATTGGGATGAGGGATGGGGGTCCAATGGGAGAGGGGGAGTAATGGGAGCCAATGGGAGAGGGGATAAATGAAAAGCCAATAGGAGAGAGGGGAGGAATGGAAAGCCAATAGGAGAGGAGGAAAACCTAATTTTTCTTATATATAGTCTTCCTTCTTCATTCATTCTCCCCTCATTTCATTCATTGAAGCAAGAAAGCAAGGACGATCAAGAGAGCAAGGAAGGAAGAGCAAGAAAGCAAGAAAGAGCAATTAACCCATACACTCATTCGCTCCTTACTCCACTTGTGGCTTAAAACTTCACTTAAGGATCCATATGGTTGTCTATATTCCTAGGTAAAGCGATAACAAGCCGAGGAAAATAGGTAGTACCTATCTACCCAAACATAACTATGATGTTCTAACACCTAGTTTGTTTGGATGGTGATAGGTAAGTGGACCTCGACCTCAGAACCTGGCCTGCCTAAGGATTTAACATCTTTATTTAATATTATGTGTGTCAAACTCAATATTAAAATTTAAAAATTCTTAATTTTGATCATAATTTTTGCAAACTCTAGTTGCATTTTTCAACTTAGATGTCTCAAACATTTTTTCCTTATATGTTTCCCTTTTTTAAACTTTTTATCCAATTGATGGAATTAACTATATGGCTCAATTATTGATGGGACTTTTTAATCTACACACACACACACACACACACACACACACACACGTCTCTCCAATCCTTGTGTGTATCTTCAAAACCTTCATACATGACATCATAAACTAGCTAAGCCTCAAGAGAGGCATGAACAGGGTCATTCTGACCTAAGTCCTACTTTTTCTTCTCCTACTTTTTCTTCTTCTCCCTGATGGTTCATGGACTACCTCACGGTCACAACTTGGTTCTCTTTGTGTGCATCATTTCTCCCAGCAGTTCGGTTCTGCAGTTCCTCCCACGCAACAGGTTTTGTATGCAAGAAATTTACTGTTACAGCATGTTTCTCCTATTATTTCCACTACTCAAGCTTTGGAATTGGAGGAACCTTTTACTGAAAGGGAATTGTCAGATGCAATCAAATCCTGTGGTAGATGGAAATCTCCAAGATGGGATGGTCTTACAGTTGAGTTTTTTCTAGAATATTGGCCTCTTTTGAAGCATACATTGCTGCATATGGTTAACGCTGCTTGGCAAAATCAGAAAATGCCAGACACATGAAAGAGAGGTCTTGTTAAACTCCTTCCAAAAAAGCAAATTTGTGAATCTTTGGCTGACTAGAGACCTATCACCCTTATGCCATTCATTTACAACGTTACTACCAAAATGATTGTCGATCGGCTAAAGGGTTATTTACAAAGTTACTGCCAAAATGATTCTCGATCGGCTAAAGGGTTATTTACAAAGTTACTGCCAAAATGATTGTTGATCGGCTCAAAGGTTATTTACATGATGGGTTGCATCCTGCGCAATATGGTTTTGTTCCGCGTAGGCATATCACAGATAACATTGCTAATGCCTATGTTGGAATTGAATATGCCAAATACATGCAGCAGGATGTTTTGCTATTGCAAGTTGATATTGCCAAAGCTTTTGATACTGTTAAGTGGGATTTTATTTCATCGACTATGCAGGCATTGGGATTTGGCACAAAAATGCAGCAAGTTATCACTTGGCTATATCAAGATAGTAAAGTTGCCTGCATACTTTCAGGGGATATTTCTACAACCTGGACTCTTGGTTGTTCTGTTCGGCAAGGATGTCCCCTAAGTGCTGTACTTTTTGCCATAGCCACTCATACAATGCTTCAATATCTGGACCACCTTTTGCACACTGACCAGTTGCACGGCTTGGAGATTCCCGGCAGCCGTAGCATGATCGCTCAAGCATATGCTGATGATTCTTTCTTTACCCCAAAAAATACTCGAAGTGATCTGTCCATGATTATGCAGGCTCTTTCTACATATGGATTGGCTGCTGGTCTTCGGCTCAATTTTCAAAAATCAAAATTGTTGCCGTTGCATGCTCATGAATAGCATAGTCTTTTGTGGTTTGGGGAAATTGTTCCCACTTCTCAATTGATTCGACATCTTGGCTATCCTCTAGGTTGGGGATTCACCCGTTCTCAACAAACTCATTGGGTGCTCACAAAGTTGAGGGCAAAACTTGAATATTGGAAGCTTGCAACTTGGCCATTACATGTTCGTTTGCGAATAACACAATCCATTTTGATAGCATACATACAATTTTATCTGCCTCTCATCATGTTCACTAAGGCAGATCTGGTTTCCTTTGTCTGCTATCATGGAAATTTTCTGGTGTTCAAAAAATGGCAAGAAAGTCTCAAATTACTCTCTATGCATCGTCTCTGCTCTCCAAAGATGCACGGGGGTCTGAACATTCTCAATATTCAAATGCATCTACTTGCTCACAGAGGGAAAATTATTGCAGTTTATGCAAGGAGATCAGCCTTGGCTTTTCATGATCCACTCTCTTTTATTACATAGTGATACTTCTGCTTTTGGGCATCAGCAGCCTACCCAGTGGGAAGAATGACCAGTAAATTTGACATCTCTGTCTGACACTATGGATTTGGGTAATCCATGCAAACGAAATATATGTCTAATAAACAAATCCGCCACTTGCGGGGCACTAATAGACTCTCTCATTGGAATGAAGTGAGCCATCTTGGTAAGACGATCAACCACCACAAGGATAGAATCATATCCACCTTGTGTCGTAGGCAAACCATCTGAAATAGCGCTAAATATACCAAACTCAAGAAAAGGAGAGTAAAATGCTCCCTGGTAATTTCTCCTTGCTGTATGTAGAGATCAACCAGTCTAATATTTGCAGGTACGTGAGAGTCTGAAGGAGTCGTCCAAGAAAGGCCTCAGGTGCTGTGAGCTGGTTGGACGAGATGTGAAGTTGTTGAAGGGCTATGAAGTTAAGCAAGGCCGCAGGAAGAGTTCCCGTCAATCTATTTCTCCCAAGCCAAAGCCTTTGCAAGGCTCGAAAATCTGCGCCACTCCTCTGTCCCTCAGACTTCGTAGATGTTATTTGAACCCATTCCCATGCAGTTGACGGAATATCACAAAGCAAGTCCCGTGACCATACAGTAGCTTTCTGCAGGTAATCGAACTCCAAGAACCTCGCCAGATATACGATTCTCCACCTAAAGCTTCAACACATGAAAGTTTGCAAAGACGGCCATACTTAACAGGATTCGCCGCCACCAACCAAGGCACTGAGGACAACGCCTCCAAATCGTTGTTGAGTACCTAATCACTTTGCAAACCCAAGCTGCACAAGTTTACGGAATTTTTCCAAGGCAATCTCGTAAATAACCTGCGCGCGTAACCGTACCCACGCTTAGACAATCACCTCGCTCACGGGCTATTTGCGTGACCACATCCCAGATGCGCAACTCTTCCACGCATCTTCGGTGCTGCTCATCAACCTACCCAACTATTACAACAGCTTGCACCCCCGCGACGCCAAGGAGTTCTGAAAACACCACGTTGTACAACTGTAACGACGTCCGCTAACCGACAACGTAAATCATCTAAGGCCATAGTTCCCACTCCTGCGACCGTGTTTCCCACAGTATGGCACAGCAGGTCCTTCGATGCATCAAACACCCAACCAGTCCATACCGCTCGCAATACACTCTGCGCTCTGATACGAATTGTTACAATACAAACTGATTTTTGCCTTCCTTTCATGGAATCACGAGCACTGGCACTTGGTTTCTCCTCCCAGCCAGCGTCGTTGGTAGCAAACTCACGGATAGATCTAATTATGTAAAAGCTCATTCTTGCTTTTTCTCAACGAGCCCCAAAACTCCCTAGATGAATCTAGTACGCCACATGTCATAAATGTAGGGTCCTTCCTTAATGCATTAATTACCCCTCTCTTGGGATATCTTTAAAACATTTGCTCCTAGGCACATTTAATGCATTAAAGTCCCTTAGCCTTAGATCCACCTAGTCTAGTGCCATGTCACCCACACCAAGGACCTTGACCTTTATTCCTTTTTGATCATTTACATGAAGCCCAAACAAATATAATACAAACATTGATCCTTTAAAGGAAAATGCCGACTGACCCTTCCGAGGTCATGTTACCTCGACTTGAGCGTAACATTTTCTCTCTCGTCTGCTTCTTGATTGGAAACATATTTTATCCCACTTGGAATGGAATGGCCAGGATTCTTTGTCGGGAAATTCTTTGAGGGCTGAGAGTATTTATTGGTCTAAAGTATTCCACCCTTCTTTGGCCATACAAGAACCCAGACGTTCTTATTTTCTCTCTTTCAAAGGCATTTCTTCTGTGGCGCATGTACTTCAGGATGATGCCACTCTTTTTTTTTTTCTATGGCTGCTAGCAAATACGGTTTGGGAGCTCATTATCATCCTTTATGGCATCGGATTTCAGCAATGCTTCAACCGTTCTTGCCGGTACCTCGTTTGGAACTTCAGACTCTTCAGCCCGTCCTTTGAAGCTCTCACATATCACAGTGTCATCTCTGTATAAAGTGTTATTATTTCCGCCTTGGATTTCTAACAGAGCAAATTCTGTTTGGCATATGGATCGCCCACTAAAGTGGTGGAGAAAGCGGCTGCGTCTCCTTTGGCATTATAAAGTCCCTCTTCGGCAACAGCTTTTCCTTTGGCGAGTCCTACTTGGCATTTTTCCATCTGGCCGATTACTCGCACATAGACATATTGCTCCAGCTGTTTGCCACAGATGTTTACACTATGTTGAATCTGTGCTTCACATCTTCTGGCACTATCCACACACTTGTGATTTCATCGCTCTCATCCGACAGAGGCTTCGAGCGAGATTTCCTACTGTTACTTTTGGCATGTTTTTCTGGTTCTTTGGTTTTCATCCAACTAGACAGGGTTTTGACCTATTTTTTCTATGGGTATGCTACTGGGCACTGTGGACTCTATGGATGGACAAAAATCATAGAGTCTTTGGTAATCCCCTATTTTCATCTTTTGTTTTTTTTAAACGATCTCTGCAGCAATCATTCTATGATTGCGTTCAAACTCGTTTGATTGATCAGGATGTATATATAGCTTATATTGAGATTTTCAGTTGAGTAGTAGTTACTCCACTTTCGAAGTAGCTATGAATGTAATTATTTTACAGCAATAAAAGATTTCTTCCCACAAAAAAAAAGTGTGTGTGTGTGAGAGAAATATGACTGCTCATATCAAATGCTTTGCACTTAATGTTCACGCAATGTGTGACAGTAGGAAATGGAAATCTGTATGGCTGTATATTAGTAGATTTCAGCCTGATATAGTGGCACTCCAAGAACACAATCAACATGTCTGGGCAGGAAAGACAGGTCATTACTGTGGCTATGATATCTTCTATGCTGGGGAGCAGTCTTTCTCAGGAGTAGTCTTTCTGATCAAGCATGAGCTTCAGCCAGCTATTGCTTTAAATGTCAATCAAAGCAGATGGATTTTTCTTCAATGCATCATTCAAGGCGAGGTGTTTGAATTTGCTTCTGTCTATGCACCTCAATCTTCTCGGAATAGATCTGCAATTTGGGATGCCATGCAGCAATATCCATGGAGATATCATGCCTTTATCTGTGGGGATTTCAATAATGCTCCGCAACAGGGTGACAATACATCAAGACATACTCATATGTTAACCCCTGAAAGGCATGCATGGTCTCAATTACTGATGCACCTTGATTTGGTAGATCATTGGAAGGAATTGCAGCCTTTGTCACGAGGATACACTTTCCAACATAATGCCCTTTCCTCTTATCAGGCACGTCTGGATCGTTTGTATAGTGTAGCTCCGCCACAAAATGATGATTTTACATGCAAAATGTGGATTGACTATGCCTTTGTGCATTCAGATCATGCACCTTTATGGTTAAGGTTATCTTTTTATGATATGCCAGATGATAGACTGCCTCAAAGGCGGCATCTGATTGTGAACAATAGCTATTTGAAACATGTTGCTTTCAAGGCCATGGTTACTGAAGCATCTCACTCTCTGTCTTCTCTGAGCCACTTTGATATTGATAATGCATGAGTCAACTGCATCTTTTGATGCTTTGAGCTTTGAGTTCTCGGAGCCCCCCTTGCATCGTAGATCCTTCCAGCGTAAAATCGAATCAGCTCCCAGCCGCCATCTCCACGTAGCTCCAGCTCAAAGCCTAGAACCTCCCCTTCATTCATCGTGTAGCCTGAGCAGGATGCCTTCCCAATCAGTCCAGCCACCTCAGCCTAATCTGCCACCTCATCAGTGACATTTTACCACTCTCAAGACATTTTTCCCAAATCACATTAAATGCACATTTTGGACCTTTAGTCACACAATTCCCACACATATTAGCATGCACATTAAAGCTTGCATGTACCCCCGTACACACACATGAAAAGCCCCTTGACATGGACACCAGAACATATCAAATTCCTGTAACATGCAAGTGCACATTGACTCAGGAAAATAAAATTAAAAAACCCTTCATGACTTGATTTTCATGACCCCAAAAACATTTCACTTGACCACACACTGGACACCCTTGCTCTGGAAATCTGGTACAACCACATTGCATTTCATCATTTCCCATGAAGTCCCTGCAAAACATACTTTATTGTCTCAAAAAACTATACATTAGTCCATCATGCTTGTGAAAGAAAAATCCACAAATGCCAAAAGCCCACACCTACCCTAGATGTGTACAACTATGTGCCTACCCACAGCTATATACAGTGCTCAAAAACTTGATACAGGTTTTATCCTATCAACGCTTATGCCGGTCATTTACAAATTTACTACCAAAATGATTGTTGATCGGTTGAAAGGCTATTTACATGATGGGTTGCATCCTACGCAATATGGTTTTGTTCCTCGTAGGCATATCACAGATAACATTGCTAATGCTTATATTGGAATCAAATATGCCAAATATATCCAGCAGGATGTTTTCCTATTGCAAGTTGATATTGCCAAAGCATTTGATACTGTTAAGTGGGATTTTATTTCATCAACTATGTAGGCCCTGGGATTTGGCCCAAAAATGCAACAAGTTATCAATTGGTTATATCAAGATAGTAAAGCTGCATGCATACTTTCAGGGGATATTTCTACAACTTGGACTCTTGGTTGTTCTATTCGGCAAGGATGTCCCCTCAGTGCTTTACTTTTTGCCATAGCCACTCATCCAATGCTTCAATATATGGACCACCTTTTGGAAACTGGCATGTTGCATGGATTGGAAATTCCTGGCAGCCATAGCATGATCGCCCAAGCATATGCTGATGATTCTTTCTTTACCTCGAAAAATACTCGGAGCGATCTCTCCATGATTATGCAGGCTCCTTCTACATATGGTTTGGCTGCTAGTCTTAGTGTCAATTTTCAGAAATCAAAATTATTGCCGTTGCATGCTAAAGACTGGCATAATCTTTTGTGGCCTGGGAAAATTGTTCCAACTTCTCAACTGATTCGACATCTTGGCTATCCTCTAGGTTGGGGGCTTACTCGTTCTCAACAAACTGATTGGGTGCTTACAAAGTTAAGGGCAAAACTTGAATATTGGAAGCTTACAACTGGCCATTACATGTTCGTTTGCGAATAACGCAATCCATTTTGATAGCATACATACAATTCTATCTGCCTCTCATCATGTTCACTAAGGTAGATCTGGTTTCCTTTATGTCTGCTATCATGGAGATTTTCTGGTGTTCAAAAAATGGCAAGAAAAGTCTCAGATTACTCTCTATGCATCGTCTCTGCTCTCCAAAGATGCACGGGGGTCTAAACATACTCAATATTCAAATGCATATACTTGCTCACAGGGGGAAAATGATGTTGCAGTTCATGCAAGGGGATCAGCCTTGGGCTTTCATGATCGCTCTCTTTTGTCGCATATTGATACTTCTGCTTTTGCGCATTAGTAGCCTTCACAGTGGGATTTCCTATTTGGCTCTATTCAAGGCAAGATCAGAGACTGTCCTCTTGTCTCTCGTTTGCTTCTTGATTGGAAGCATATTTTATCCCACCTGGAATGGAATGGCAGGGATTCTTTGTCGGGAAATTCCTTGAGGGCTGACAATATTTATTGGTCCAAAGTATTTCACCCTCCTTTGGCTATACAAGAACCCAGGCGTTCTTACTTTCTATCTTTCAAAGGCATTTCCTCTGTGGCAGATGTACTTCAGGATGATGGCACTCTTTTATCTTTTTCTATGGCTGCTAGCAAATATGGTTTGGGAGCTCATTATCGTCCTTTATGGCATCAAATTTCAAAAATGCTTCAACCATTCTTGCCGGTACCTCGGATGGAACTTTAGAATAGGCTTGAGGATTGGACTCTACATTCTTCTTCCTCTTCAGCCCGTCCTTTGAGGCTCTCACATATCACACTGCCTTCTCTGTATAAAGTGTTATTACTTCCGCCTTGGATTTTTGACAGAGCAAATTTTGTTCGGCATATGGATCGCCCACTAAAGTGGTGGAGAAAGCGGCTGCGTCTCCTTTGGCATTATAACGTCCCTCTTCGGCAACAGCTTTTCCTTTGGCAAGTCCTACTTGGCATTTTTCCATCTGGGCAGTTACTCGCACATAGACATATTGCTCCGGCTGTTTGCCACGGATGTCTACATTCTGGCGAATCTGTGCTTCACATCTTCTAGCACTGTCCACACACTTGTGATTTCCTCGCTCTCATCCGACAGGGGCTTCGAGCGAGATTTCCTATTGTTACTTTTGGCAGGTTCTTCTAGTTATTTGGTTTTCATCCAGCTAGACAAGATTTTGATTTATTTTTTGTTTGGTTGCGCTACTCGGCACTGTGGACTCTGTGGATAGTCATTTTATTTTTCCTAGGTCGGATGCCACCTGCTGCAGAGGTAGGGAACTGGTTGACCCGAACACTGGCTGGCTCGTTTGTTCGTAAGGTACACTATGCATCCAAAGGCTTTTTTGAGATTATTATGATAGATGAGATTCACAGTCTTATTCAGTCACAGTGAACAATGTTGACATGGGAAGTGCATTTTATGGGGATTGTTTGCAGGGGCTTGTTTTGAATGTAAAAAATTTGGGCACATGGCTTTGCAGTGTCCAATGAGTCAGCATAAAATGCCTCCTGCTACTTTGCTTGCTCAAATGCCTAGTAAGGATGCTCCTGCCTTTATTGGGAATAAAAATAAAGGTAATAGAAAGCTTTTTCTGAATCTGGATAAAGGCAAAGTCCCAGTTGTTTCAAATGGGAATGCTTCTTCCCCTTCACTTCCTGCCATTCAACTTTTAGCAAAAGGACCAAAAACTCCAATTTATGGATGGCAAAGTCCAAGAAAAGTTATTTTCGTTAGAAGACCTCCACCCCCTCGCACTTGCAATGGTGCGTCTTCTAGTGGAAATTCTCTAGAGGTCAACTCAGGAATTAATATCACGTGGGCTGCAGTGACAGCTAGCAGAACCCTCTTCCCTGAAGAAGAGGTTGCTACATTGCTGTCCAATCCTCAGGCGGATGTTTCTTCTCAGGGAAGAGGCCCTGACCCTAAGGTAGAAATGCAGGGTTCACATCCTGAAGGTTGCTGCTGTACCTAACTGTTTTTTCCTATAAATATTTGTAAATCCGCCTATCAATCTCTGTCTTCTAAGAGCCACTTTGATATTGATACTGCATGGGATTCTTTTGTTTCCAAAATGCAAGTTATAATTAGAGGTTATGGCAAGTCTTACATGAAGACTATGAGGGAAACTGTTGCCAGGCTAAATTGACTTGCCAAGACCTCACTGAAGTTAGTCAATTTTATCCTTTGTTCTTGCATGAGCAAACAACACTATGCCAAGCTAAACATTGTCTCGAAATCAATGACAACAGGAAACTTGCCAAATGGGAGACTAGAGCAAGAGAAAGAGCTTTCATAGATAAAGGCTGTTCTTCCAAACAATTTTTTAAAGCTTGCATCAGAAGAGATTAAACACAAACATTTGCACGGTGCTTATGCCTGATGGTTCATGGACTACATCACGATCAAAGCTTGCTTATGTTTGTGTACATCATTTCTCTCAGCAGTTTGGTTATGCAGATCCTCCTTCACAGCAGGTTTTGTATGCAAGAAATTTGCTTTCACAGCACGTTTCTCCTATTATCTCCACTACTCAGGCTTTGGAATTGGAGGAACCTTTTACTGAAAGGGAATTGTCAGATGCAATCAAATCCTGTGGTAGATGGAAATCTCTAGGATAGGATGGTCTTACAGTTGAGTTTTTCTTAGAATATTGGCCTCTTTTGAAGCATACTTTGCTGCATATGGTGAATTCTACTTGGCAAAATCAGAAAATGCCAAACACATGGAAGAGAGGTCTTGTTAAACTCCTTCCAAAAAAGCAAATCTGTGAATCTTTAGCTGATTGGAGACCTATCACGCTTATGCCAGTTATTTACAAATTTACTACCAAAATGATTGTTGATCGGATAAAAGGCTATTTGCATGATGGGTTGCATCCTGCGCAATATGGTTTTGTTCCGCGTAGGCATATCACAGACAACATTGCTAATGCCTATGTTGGAATGGAATATGCCAAATATATGCAGCAGGATGTTTTGCTATTGCAAGTTGATATTGCCAAAGCTTTTGACCTTGTTTAGTGGGACTTTATTTCACAAACAATGCAGGCCTTGGGATTTGGCAAAAAAATGCAGCAAGTTATCAATTGGCTATATCAAGATAGTAAAGCTGCCTGCATACTTTCAGGGGATATTTCTACAACCTCGACTCTTGGTTGTTCTGTTCAGCAAGGCTATCCCCTTAGTGCTTTACTATTTGCCATAGCCACTCATCCAATGCTTCAATATATGGACCGCCTTTTGGACACTAGCATGTTGCATGGATTGGAAATCCCTGGCAGCCGCAACATGATCGCTCAAGCATATGTTCTTACGCATGTTCAGCCTATATTGTCTCGGGAACAGGCTCATGCATTGGAGCAGCCCTTTATGCTTAATGAACTGGATGATGCTTTGAGTCATTTACGTAAAGGCAGCTCTCCTAGTTGGGATGGATTGACTGTTGAATTTTTCCGTGCATTTTGGGGTGATCTCAAGGACACTCTTCTTCTTATGATCAATCATGCTTGGGCAGAACAATCTCTTCCTCCTTCTTGGAAACATGGCCTTGTCAAATTGATCCCCAAAAAAAGGTTGTGTGAGACAATGGCTGATTGGCGGCCCATATCTCTTATGCCAATCATTTACAAACTCATTGCCAAAATGATTGTCCTCAAGGTTCGATTCATTTTGCAAGCAGGACTTCATCCCAGGCAGTATGGGTTTGTTCCCAGAAGGCAGATTACTGACAATATTTCCAATGCTTTGCTTGCAATTGAGTATGCCAAATATTCCAAACAAGATGTTCTCATTCTGCAAGTCGACATTGCGAAAGCATTTGATGCTGTCCATTGGGATTTTATTTCTCAAACTATGCATAAATTGGGATTTGGCCCTCGGCTGGTCCATATTATTTACTGGTTCTATTCTCATGCCACTGCGCAGTGTCTGCTTGGTGGTGGGTTGTCAAGAACCTGGACTATGACCCGCTCAGTGAGACAGGGTTGCCCTCTTAGTTCGCTACTGTATGCCATTGCCACTCATCCGTTATTGTTGCATATGGACCATCTTGCAGATACAGGGCAGCTTCATGGCTTGCAAATTCCAGGGGCACAACCATTTCTTGCACAGGCATATGCTGATGATTCATATTTCATGCCCAGGAATTCTCAAAGTGACCTCTCTCATTTGATGCATACTCTGAATGATTTTGGCATAGCTGCTGGACTGCATATTAACTTTCAGAAATCAAATCTTCTAGCATTGAAAGAAGCTGATTGGCATGCACTTCTCTGGCCAGGCCACATTATTTCTTCCCATACTATTGTGAGGCATTTAGGGTATCCCATTGGCTGGAATATTACCCCTCAACAACAGCTCAAATGGGTGCTTCAAAAGATTAACAAGAAGCTGGAATACTGGCATTTGTCCACTTGGCCTCTACATGTTCGACTTCGGATAGTACAATCCATCATTATGGCATATGTGCAATTTTATTTGCCTCTTCTTCCCTGGTCTTTTAAGCATTTGGCTTCCTATATACACATCTTCTCCTTAGCAATTGCTTAAAAGGTGCTAGTAGATCAACATCTTGTCTCTTTGAAAAGAATGCAGTACCTCGGCCAAATTAGATTGATCATGGGCCAAGCATGTCTGACTGGTGCAACTAGACCCGTGGGTCATAACCACATATGGAACTTAGATTGGCCACAAAAATGGCCAGTATGTTGGCCCATGGTCCCAAAATGGGCATGTAGAAACTACACGAAAATGTTCCCCTGCCTGACCTACCCTAATTATACCATTTATGCCTCCTCGCCATGTATTTGGACAAATCTATGGACCCCCCACATACATGAACTGCCAGTACTCACAACTTTATTAATCTAAGCTATGACTCCTCATCAAGATAAGATGATTCGATTGCAACTTGGACCTATATAGCCACCAATATAAACCCTGAGCTCTGTCACACTTACTATGAATACCCCCATTGGAATTGACAATTCAGTACATCACATTTACCTTGAGCCAAAAAACTTCCTCGTCCGTCAAAATGTTAGATACAATATGGTACCAACAGCTATAATAAGCATCTACCCCTAAAAGCATTCCTGCCAATCGTCTATAGTGTTTACAGCTTAACCTTTGTCAAGCTAACAGATTTAGCTTCATAAACAACAGCATTGTGGATGGAAGGCATCCTCTTACTTGCACAAAAAAGTAAATCAGAAATATTTTCAATTTCTATACACACATAAGAGGAAGAGATACAGTGTTTATTTGTTTGCAATGTGAATTTGACAACAAGGTACCCATCAATTTATTATTCAACAAACTACAATCTTAAGGCCATGAAAACTTTATATAGGTGATAAGGTAAGAAATCATTCTGTACATAAGGGGAAGTGATACACTGCTTGTTTGTCTGCAATGTGAATATATAACAACAAGGTACAATCAATTTATTATTGCAACAAATTACAATCCTAATGCCAAAAACTTTAGATAGGCAATAAGGTAAGAAATCATTCTGTACTGTGTACATTGAAAGCAAGCCAGAATTTTAAGCACTGAAGGGTTTTGGTAACTCAAACCTTTTATACCAGGAAAAATCATTTGGGATGCTAGCTTTTGCATTTTTTAGATGATCAAGTTGCAGCAGGACATCCAGCAACTTAAGCATGGACCTGAAATTTTCAACACCCAAAGCAGCATCAAACTTATTAACACAATTCAACAAACTTTAAATTTATGGATGTTGAAACGCGTATTTAAGCTATCAAGGAACACTGAAATTTCATTATAAGAATCTAGAAAGATTTTGAGAAATTTGAAACGCCCAAATGAAAACTTCAGATCTTACTTATGCTTGCTATGATTTTTGTACACAATGTTTGAAATCCCTTCCACACAAATGAAAACTACACAGTTTTCAGCTTGAGAAATCATCATTGCAAAAAAAAGGCCTAAATTTTACTGCATATATCTCAGCTTTTCTGCAAGCAGTTCAGCAAGAAGAATCCACATGCAAGTAGAATTGGGGTATTAACAAATCATAGACCGTTATGTTGAATACTATGGAGCAATTGGATGCAAAAGAAGGGAGAAAACAACCGACTTTCGTTGATCAAAACTCCCACATGTTAGATTCCAATGTGAATGTAATATGACCTCATACAACTTGGTTGACAATGAATTTCGATGTGGTTTACTTGAGTTACAGTGTTTAAGTCAATGGTCAAACATTGTGTTGCAAGGTCCTTGGTGTGGGTAGCAAGAGGACTAACCACAAGGCTTACACATGGCAAATGTGTGGCACCCATGCTCGGACCGATGTGCAGTGTTCAGGGCAGATTTTTTATGTAAATGGGCCAATAATTTTCTTGCATGACATGTGGCACTGCCATGTCATCTGGGTTTGTGAAAATTGTAACTTTTTGCTACATAGATCTAGATTAATTTCTAGTTTCCATACTTATATACCTTTTGTTCTTCTCCTATTGTAATGTTACATAGAATCGCTCAAATATAAACAAGTGATACCAATCTCATGGCTTGCAAGAGGGACCACCTCTAAACCATTTGTATGAGCGTCTAATAGTTTCTTGGACATTCTTAGCCATACCCTTGATTTTGAGTCCACCCACAAGTATTGTTGTGGCAACTTGCCCCCTTGCATGACATACGTGATTCTTTCCGAGGCATATAAGGCTTTTTTTAATTAGAAAACACTGTTGTAGTGCCCACCGGAGGGTGTAGACCATAGTATAGACATATGCTCTCGACAATACATCTATCCACACATGCAGGCATGCGCGCATCCATTTAACAAAGGACTTACTACTAAGTTTATGTTGGCACTCCTAAGGTAAGGGTAGCCTCACCTGTGACAAAATTCTAGGCCGTCCCTTCACTATGTCACCAAACGATAGAAACGAATGTCTCCATCTAGAAACAACACTTAAGCTGCAATAGTATTGTGAAGTTTCAAACTTGTGAGAATGCAAATGTGTGCAATGCATGCAGAAATTGGACGCTTATTGGACCCTCCAATAGGGGAAGAGTGCCCTTGTATGAGTATTTGTTTCTGTTTTTGACCTATATGCAAGGTGGGAGATAGATGGCGGATGAATGCAAAGTGGTAGAGAGAAATGCTATGTTAGATTCACAATGAAGGGGGATACCCCTTCATTATTGTCCCTTGAGATCACTTGAGTTCCTTGTTTCCGTTTAGACCTACCCCTACCCTATGACCCATGCATTTACCAATGCACTCTAATGCACCCTTCCCTTTTCTATTGCCCCGTAGGACCTGGACATGTGGGTAAATATCTTTATTAATAAAAGTGTTACATGTCCAAATTTGGTGCCATCTAAAGCAATGGCTCCAGCTCGATGGCCCTATCTACTCAAATCCACCACCATAACAATTTGGTCGGTGTCCATCATAAATACAAATACATGTCACACCATCAAATTGGCCCATCATTGTAATAATGTTCTAATGTCTATAATTGGTGCATCATTGTAACAAAATGGCCTTTCCCTTGTCATGACACTGCCTCCTGCTTGAATGAGCAGAAGTCCTCTTCTAGATTATCTCGTCTCTTTCTCTTGCATACGCTTTCTCTTTACTTCCTCTTCATAATCTGTAATCATTCTTCTCTTGATAATACAAGATTTCTTTTAAATCAAAACTTAAATCTCATCTTCTTATTCCGGTTCCTCTTGATGTTAAATGTCCAAAAATACGTAAGTATCACTACAGTGTCTCTTCAACATCTCTTTGTGCTCGCATGAAGGATATGCTTCATGTGTCAGTTAACTGGTAATCTCAACTCTTATGCTCGGAAGCTCTCTTTTGAATACCATGATGTTGAAATCTCTTTTTAATACCCTGCTCAATAACCTATACATTTCCTCAACAAACTGGTCAGTCGTAAAAAAGATTCTCTCACCCAAATGTGTTATTGAAGTCGGTCAACATTGACCATAGATGATTTTCAAATGAAGAACTGCTTAGTCGAATTAGTCTTCACTTCTATAGATCATCAATCTATTATTTTAACTCTCCCATTTCTAGCTTATTCATCCTATAAGAAGCTCTACATGGAGGAGAGAATCCTTTCTTCTCTATACCTATTCTCTATCCATTCACAAATCCATACACCTACATAAGCTGTTGGCTGAATGGATAGCATTCACTATTGCTTCAATAGGCACAGTAGATTTCCGCGATGAGTAGGTAGAAGCCTCACCATCCTATTTGGATGCTTTAGCTTTCCCTTTCACAGAATTGCTCTTGGCAATTTTGAATAGAACATTTATACCATGCATGGCTTGGCTTATGTTTCTTACATCTGAAGCATTCACCTTCCTTAATCAGCCTTTTCTTTTCTTCCTCGGTCCTAGAAGACAATGGCACCCATCCAGGACGTGATTGTTGTTTCCATTCTGCACAATAGCCTTTCCCTTTCCCTTATTGAAGGGTTTTTGAGGATTGAACTTCCTCTCAGCTATTTCAGCCAATTAAGTGAGGTCTCTAAGAGCTATTGGGTTGAACACTTCAACCTCATACCTCACTTTCGGGCTTTGGGCTGCTAAATATTTCTTTCTTCTATCTTCCTCTCTTTTCAAGTAACTCTATCTTCTATCTTCCTCTCTTTTCAAGTAACTCTAGGGAGAGTTTCCAAAACCTAGCTGTAAATTCAGCATTACTCTCATTGTCGAATTGCCTAAAACTTTCCCAAAGGAAGGCCAATTCCTCTTCATGCCTTGGAGGCATGAACATGGCTTTCAGCTGCTCCACAATCTTAGCCCATTCAAGGATACGCTCTCTTCTCATTTGTAACAAAGACCACCACATCAAGGCATCGTTCTGTAGATGAAATGTGGCAAGAGCAAGCTTCTCTTAGCCCCTCTTGTCTTCATGGAAAAAATACAGCTCAAAAATGAGAATTTCATCCAATTAATGATTTTATCAGCCTCTCATGCTCCATCATATCTAGGAAATTTAATTCTCTCTCGTGGTTGCCACTTGACTCTTTTCAAAGGAGTATTCAAATCTTCATCTCCAAAATTTAAAACTCTCTTAGTCCCTAGTTTTGTCACTATGGACTGCTCAATCATGTTGCTAAGCTTATCAATGGGAGACTCCACTTCTCTTCTCCTCAAATTTGGATGATAATCCATGTGTGAGGGATTCTGAGCTAAGGGTGTTTAGGTGGACTCATTTCTCCCCTCATTTCCAAAGGAGAACTCTCTATCAAGATGTTCTTGTAGGGAAGATGAAGGTAATTATATTCGTGGGTTATCAAAATTAAGATGTGTAAGTCTCATCTAATCTATCCTTGTCAAAAGGAGGTGATGGTGTTCTTTCCCTCGAGTAATGGAGGAAAGGGGACAAGTTCCTTATTATATCTCCATTCGCCTTCCATTCTTTCATTTTACTAATAAAAGACAACAAATGACTTGCTGTAATTTCAAAATAGAGGTCTATTTTATTCTTAGAGAGTTGGTGGTACTTATCCGACTCCCGCTTCATTTGTGTTGCAAACAAGCTGAAATGTGCTCTTCTTCCTTCTCTTTTGGGCTCTTCTTCCTTGTTTTTATGCTGTAAACTAGTGCACTCACTTTGGGCTGCCTAAATTAATTAAATTGGAGACCATACACCATTAATGGGGGTACTTAGATCACCCACTTTAAACCTCATTCCAATCCGACTTCCCGTTAGGGAGAACCGGGGGGGAGGGTGGGAGGCTTTGTTTTCACGTTTTAAGGGTTCATTCACACAGGGGGAGTTACCCCATTAGGACACCTCATTCCCCGTCCAAAGAGCTAAAATTTCCAACAAAGCCCTTGTCTCAACACCTCCAAGTTGTTTGTGGGTAGAAATTTAGAATTTCAATGTTGTGCATGCAAAAATTGACAGATTCTCTTCTGTAATTCAGGATCAGAAATCTAGAATTTCAATGTTGTGCGTGCAAAAATTGACAGATTCTCTCCTGTAATTTGGGCTCTCAAGTTCTAGAATTGCATCACAAAACTTCCCTGCTTGGGTGAGCTAGTTTGTGCGTTCCTGGTGGGCCTCCTATTGCCCTAGGGCGTCCTCGCAGCGTTCACAAAGGCACCTCTTCTCGCGGGTTCTTCGCCAGTCACTCCTATAAGTCCCAACCATACATCAGCTTGCGCTTTTGCCCTTGTCCGTATGTTGTCAGCTCATCCCTGGTTAGTCACCTCTTTTCCCCTCCTCTCATCGATCTTCCCTTCTCGTCCCTGCTCTAATACCAAATGTGAAGTTTCAAACTTGTGAGAATGCAAATGTGCGCAATGCATGCAGAAATTCAATGCTTGTTGGGGCCCTCCAATAGAGGAAGAGCGCAGAGTATTTGCTTTTGTGTTGCAAGGTGGGAGAGAGATGGTGGATGAATGTAAAGTGGTAGAGAGAAATGCTACGTGAGATTCACAATGAAGGGGTATACCTGTCCCTTGACATTACTCAAGTTTCCTCTTCCCATCTAGACCTACCCCTAGCCTATGACCCATGCATTTACCATTCATTGCACTCTAATATGCCCTTCCCTTTTCTATTGCCCCCTACGACTTGGACATGTGGGTGCATCTCTTTATTAATAAAAAAGTGTTACATGTACCAACTGAAGTAGTGGCTACTCGACGGCCCTATCTACTTAGATGATCCAAAGCCATAACAATTTGGTCGGTGTCCATCATAAATAGAAATGTGTCACACCATCAAATTGGCGCATCATTGTACTAATGTTCTAATGCCTATCATTAACAACATGGCCATTTCCCTTGTCATGACAATATCACCAAAAAATCTCTACAAGCATCCTCTCAAGGGAAACAAGGTTTACCTATATGCATCAAGAAAACTCAAAAACCACGATTTCGCAAAGCATGATTGACCTTAGTTCACTACACCTACCAAGGCTCTAAATTGCATCCATGTACATGGTAGTTGGCCCAAAAAAGTATCAAAGATAAGGGATTTTACCTCTAAATCCTAAAAGTGAGCTTAGGCCATCCTAACATGGACAAAGCCAGGACCCACACCAACTTTCCTATGCTAATTCTCCTAGAAGCTCTCATGTGGACCCTAGGGCGGTAGAATTCTATCCCCACGTTGGTGAAGAAAGCCACAATGTCCAAAGTCCATCCTCTAAAGAGGATATCTCAGTCATGTTGGGCTCGAGATGCTGAAGACCATGCACTTTGTTTGCAAGATTCACAACCAATCCATTCGTGGCATGGCAAACTATCTAGGTGGGCTTGAGGCCCCTTGGTCGAGGATACACCATCGGTATCAAGAAAGTCCCCTACAGGCATATTCTCAACTCCACCTAGCTTGCCAATAGAGTTTCCAGCTGGTCTATATTTAGGCCGGATAGGGTAGGCGAAAGAGGACAATGTTACATCTATCCAATGGTGATAGAGATACAAGATGAGCACACGATACAACGATTGGCCTTTGCCTCTACTTGCTCGTAGAGCAATTCTGACCGCTCAAATGCCCATCTGAAAACCCTAACTACAGGTTTCTGATTTTGCGCCTACTGCCTCTTTTCGCCGCTCCCAGGTACTGCCTCTACCCTCTACCCACCTACCCACTTGCTGCAGCCTGCTCTACCCTCCTCTATCCTACTCTCCACTGCAGCTTCTCAATCGCGTTCTTCTTTTGCTTCCCGAGCTGCCCTTTCGACTTCTCGAGCACCCTGATCGCATTCTTCTTTTGCTTCCCGAGCCTCCCGATCGTGTTCTTCTTTTGCCGCCCGAGCTAGCCTTTCGTACTCTCTAGCGGCCTGCTCACAATCTTCCACATCTCCTGAAGCTGGGTCATACGGGTGAAGAGAGCCTCAGACAGTTGTTGTTGCATCTGCATCATAGCCTACAACATGGATGTCATGGCAGACATGGAAGTGCCAACAGGGTTCTGTGGTGGGGTGGTGGTGGTGGTTGAGGCACTGAACCCTCCCCCCCTGTGTTGGACTGCTCACTCGTGCTCATGGTGTCCTTACTGGATCTTGTCTGGACCATAAACGATGGGTTGTCCCTGATTGGTGGTGGTTGAGGCACTGAACCCTCCCCCCCTGTGTTGGACTGCTCACTGGTGCTCATGGTGTCCTTACCGGATCTTGTCTGGACCATAAACGATGGGGGTTGTCCCTGATTGACCGAAACCTCTTGATTCCTGGAAAAAAAAAATCTCTCTCTACTACAAGCCGCAAGATGTAAAGACCTACGGGACAAGACGTGAGCCGGCCTGATGCACGATGGTTTAAGGGAGGAAACGGCTAATGAAGTATGGTACTACCACTAGTCTGGGGTAGGGACAAAATATAAAAATAGACACCCCTAGAAACCCCTCTATCTCGGGAAAGAATCTGAAGCTCTGATACCAATGTAGCAGGAGATAGACTATCCTCACTCTCTCTCCTTCTCAACACTAATTGCAACTAACAAATGATGTACTCAATACACAAGTGATGCTGTGGACACTTGTGTTGTGGACGTGAGCAAGAGAATCAGAGGGAGAGAAGTGTAGTGGACTTCAGAAGAGGAATATATAACTGAAATGTATGAATGCCCAGAGGGCCGAATACAACTGTATGGAGGGGCTGAAACCCTCAACTGCAAAACTGGAAAAGACTAAGCTAACCAGAGGAGGTCAATCCTCACTAGTTCTTGGAGAGGCTGAGGCATCTTGCTGGTCTGCTGTGGGGAAGCCTAGCTACTGCTGCTCTGAACGATGGCGGAGAGCACCGTTCCTATTGCTCCGACCTCCATGGGGCCTCTCACCCACCACCCCTCTTCGGAAATATAAAACCAATACAACCTGCCAGCCCTGAACTCACCTCCCTACCTCTGATTGGTCCAACTGAAGCTACGAAAACCGTCAGGGTCTAGCTCCTTCATCTCCACAAGGGACTTTTTCAAAACAGAGCTCATCCTAGGCATCCCACTCTAAACCGCCCAGAACTGCCCCCGTGAGAGTGATCCTCCCTACTTTCCATCACATTCTAGTCCCCCTCCAACAACCAGTGCCCTTCCCCCACATAGGCACCCAAAGATCTCCAGCAAGCTACTCTTTCCTTGGAAGAGTTAGGGGCATAAATACTTGCCACATTGAACAGAAACCCTCCCTGAGAAATCTGCACTCCAATAAACCACCCTTCTCAACTCCTCCCTACATCGTGGGGACCTAGGCCAGTTTGCACTAGCACCGCTGATCCTCCCTCCCCCCTTACCAGTGAGTTAACAAAGGTTTGGAATCCTAATTGACCTAAAGCAAACCACCATCCATCCTCACAGCCACACTTGACTTCTTGAAGCAAGACTACTTTCGGTTTGGCTTTCCTAATAACCTGCAGGCAAGCTTTTTGTTTCACCTTACTGCAGCACCCCCTCACGTTCCAACGAAAGACTTTAAGGCCCGAGACATTCTCCTTGCTTCCCCTAATCATAGACGAATTAATTAATGAGGGCCTTGCAAGCATCCTTAAAAAAATTAAATTTGTTGTCCCTTGTAGATGTTCTTGCCACCTCCTTGATTGACTTTGACAGTGCTTTGGGCCTCGCGACTTGGCCTCCTTGAGGAGCCTCGTCCTGCATGCCAATCTGCTTGCTCTTTTATTCGAACACTCTTTTACGGTGGTTAGCTTCAGGCATCTCAACTGCCTTGGTGCCCCCATCGTCTTGCATGGCCTATGTGTTAGGAGTCTCTGCTTCCATATCAATGGGTTCACCCTTCGAGAGGGCTTCCACCGATGTATTGGACGTATCGGGGTGATGAGAGATTTGTGTCCGCGCCCCTTCCAATGCTTGGATCATCATCGTTAGGTGCCTTATTAGTCCTTCCTTTCTTCCCCACTGTCCACCAAGATTCTCCACCTGTGGGAGGCGTCTGATCATCACCATCCGTCTTATTGTCTTTCAAATTCTTGGACACCAAGTCAGCCTTGGGCATTGATTCATGAAGAGGGGATGAGAAGTGAAGGCCAAGGGGAATGCTTTTATAGGCCCCCTTGGGCCTCAAACTGCCGACCAGGCAGCTTTCTGCCCACCGACCAGAGTGCTCCTGTTCACCGACCTGCTGCTGCTGCTGATGTGGCAGCTGACTGTTGGAAAGGTCACCTCCCCATCTGTAAGCCCCCATATGAGGAGAGCATGGGGGAGGTAGACCAGGGGATATTAGGGCTGCCACATGGGCAGCACACAGTCTGCCATGTGGGCAGCTGTCAAAGCAGGAATCCAAGGGCCTACAGAAGAGGCGCACAGGTGGCGGCATAGGCAGGCAAGAGGCGCCTGCATGGCGGGCTGTCTGGCAAAAGAGATGGTGCAGAAGGGCGGGGCAGACCAGATTAGGTTGGCCACATGGAGGCCAGGTGGAGCAGCAAATGGGGCTGCTAGTGGGCAGTGGCATGCCTTATATAGGGCTGGGCCCTTGCCTTAATTGGAGGGCCAAAGACCCTAGAAGTTTGGGCCAAAGGGCCCCGGTTTTAGAGCCCTTAAAGGGCTGGACCAGCAGCAGACTGGTCGGCCAGTATGAAGCTGGCTGGTCGGTTTTTTTGTCAGTCCCCTTTGGGGCCTATAAAAGGAGAGGCCTCAGGCCTCATTTCATATCCAACAGTTCAGCAAAAGCAGGAGCAGACAGGAGCAGCCAGAAGCCACTCCCTTGGGCCTCACACTGGGGGTGAAAGAGAGTGGAAGGTGAGCTGCAGACTGAGTTCCCTAGAGGCTGGACCTTGGCTGTCTTCTAGGGCAGCAAGGTGTTGTGATCATCATATCTTCTGGAGCAGCCATTCACAAGCAGGTTGGAGCAGTGGAACAGCTATCTTGGGGCCTACATTCAGGAGGACCAAGGGGACCTGTGTGCTGCAGACAAAGCTTGGCAGGGGCTGCCCACCTAGGCTGATTCACAGGCAGTAAGGTGGAGAAGAACACGCTAGACAGAAAGTCTACAGGCGCTTGAGCCCGGGCTCGAGTCTAGAGATAGCCAGCAGATAGGAGAAGTACCTTGTGGTAAGATCAAAGGACCACACCATTGGTGGGACTCCGGATCTCTCTCTTTTGTATTGTGTCCATAGTTTTGGACGGAAATATAGTATTTTGGTGGTTTCTCTATCTGGCTGGTTCATTGTCTATTGATGAGTCTACACATCTATTTTATGCACATAAGTTAAGAAGTTTGTGATTCCAAACCCCACACGCACACTATGTGAGCTCCTGGGCATTACTATCAGTCTTCCGCTGTGCGTACCCTCTGTTGGGTAATTTTCTAACACTGACCTGCTGATGTCATTGCTGACGTGATGCCCTGCTGACATGGCCCCCTGCTGACATGGTGGCTGCGCTTGTACCTTCTGCTGAGTTGGCTGCTGCTTGCGTGGCAGTCCACGTGGCAGCCAGCTGACATGGCTGCCTGCTGAGGATGCCCCTGACAGCAAGCAACCTCCCTCTCTGTTTTCTAACACTATCAAGTGCTCTACATTAAAGGCTGAAAAATTTTACCTATCTGTCAGCGTTTTAGACATTATTTTTTGCAAATTTCAGTATAGCAGACATATGCACATCATATTTTGACACCTCAAGTGGAATTTTCCAGCACAGCAGACATATGCACATCATATCTTGTACATTCTGAGTAGCAAAAAACATTAGACAATTGACACATTTATAACTTTTCTTAACCTTTCGAAACTACTCCAAAAAGTTCCACATGTTTTGCGACGACACTGCATCTTTCAGAAGGCAACATTTCACAATTTTCTAAGACAATCACAATTTTCAGTTCTTTGAAAAGAGCCTCATAACAAACTTGAATCTTTTGTTGCAACAATTAAGGAAACCACAAAGACACTATTTGATAGTATCTGAAGGCAATTCTCAGCACTTAAGAAAGGTCACAAATGCACTGAAATATATCCTGAAATAATGCATTTGCACTTGAATTCATTCTGAATTATGTCAAATGTGTGAAAAAAGTAGTTATACCACATGTGTGTAATTGTAGGACCATTTATTCTTCTTTCGGGGCGAGAGAACCGTTGCATGTCGATCGCTAACTGTTCATTTGATGAGCCACTTGGTAAGTCCCAGGAGGTGTAAGTTTCTGATCCAGGGAGTGTAGTACAAAGCAACCATAATTTTGTATGAGCAAGAGCTCTTACTTTGGATGCCGCTGATGCTTGCCACTGCTGAATTCCACGAAGCCGACTTATTTCCAAGTCCAGCACTTGGTAAGTTTCCAAATAGAGGTCAGCTTGGCTTTGTTTCATAGAATCTGGTAGCTGTACACATAAGAGGACAGGCAGTTTGCTTACTTCTCCAATAGTGGCAGCAACTCAAAACAACAACAAAAAACAGTCTTGCCAAAGAGCGAACTGCCTCCTTATATTACCTTCAAATCTCACTAGTACCATTCCTGCAGAACACACTAGGGATGGAGGAAAATAGAAAGGAAGGAGTAAAGTCCTGGAAGGAGTTTTTTTTTGTAGCAGGGCAAGGGAGGCAGAGAGGGAAGGGACAAGGCAGTATTTGTGCTTGGTCAGAATTACAAAGACTATCAATGTGAAAATGGGAACCCCTACATTGGTAAGTTGTAGACAATCTGGAAGGCCAATCTTCGCATAAAACAGCCATCGCGTGGGAGGCAGGGTGCTTTAAAGCGAACGAACATCAGTAAGCAAGAAGCAATGTCCAAAAGCCGCAATCCAGATATGTTGGCATCTGGGGAGTCGGAACTCCAAGTACACCCTCGTCAAAAAATGTCCATCTGATTATGCAAGAGGCACACTGCACAACTGTTGTGCCTATTAATAAAACTTATGTCTTCAAGGTGAAAGCAGTAAGTCACCAAATGAGACATGACTATTCATGAACAGTCATGTCAATTGCATAACTCGTCCCTTTAGTAAACTGTTATATCCCTGTAAGTGATGCTCTAGAGGTTCAAGGAATTGTGATAAAAAATATCACTCTTTTCATTAACGTTGTACACCCAAAGAACAAGTATTTCTCTGTTTTCCTTCTGCCAAAATTTTGCTCAGTACAAATTTGAAGTTTTCATTAGAAAATAGAAAAATTTATTCAAGACTTAATTAAAAGAATAAACAGTTCGCTTCACCAATAGTTCATGATATAGATGCAAAAAGGAAAGAGGTGCGTTATCTTTATAATATCTATAAAATATGATTTTCTAATTCAACTTAAGCTCACACAGATACATTGATCTTGTTCTGGCACCTGTGGAAGAGCTTTGACACAACTTCTATAGGTGTAAAGAACAGCAACCATTTCTCTGCCCTCCTGAACAAGTAGATTCTGCGTAACATGTTACAGAAAAGAAGATAATTCAGGCTAGAGCATTTTGGAAATACCTATGACACCTATAACAAGCAAGCCTGGGCATCCAAAAAAAAGATCAGAATACTTTTTTGAGAAGTTTACTAGACTTTACATTCAACCAAAAATATCATTAATGAAAAACTACACACCAATTGGTTTATTGACTTTGTATCCTCAGTCAATGAAAGTCGATAAGCAGGAACATCCTCATAATCTGTCCATCAAAAAAATAGCTTAATCAATTATATGGTAAATTCTACAGTAAATTTATCTGAGGCCCGGATTTGATTGTTGTCTAGAAAGATATAGGAAAAGCATTCCAAATAAACACCACAAATCTGAAGAAACTAAAATTTTGGCCAAAAGTGTTAGCATTTACAATTTTTGCCTGTAGGTATTATCTGTTCTTTATTGGAACCGATCCAGACCATACATTGTATCCAAGCCCCACCCATTTCAAGTCTACACTTGCAGTTTCCCCCACAATTATTAGCGTTGCACAATAAAAGAGCATATGCTGTTTTTGAAAAAAATGTCATGTGCAGTTCATGTGCTGTTGCTGCAGCCCTCTGCCATGCAGACCTGCTGTCATCCATCGCGGCTGGTTCTGCTCCACTTTCAGATGCAGCAGTCCTCTAAACACCAGTTGGGTGCGCAATGTCCTGCACCAGGTAATCCTACCTTGCCATGTACCCTGACCCCTTGTCCTCCTCATATAGGGGCTCACACGTGGGTCAGTGACACTTCTAGCACCTGGTCCAACAACCATGCGTCTAATTAGATGCTCTAATTGCTCTTTGCAAAGAGCCTTGGTAAAAACGTCGGAGATGTTCTCTACCATCAGATAGTACAGGCAGAGTTTGCACCCCTCTCCAAGTTGATGCCATTTTTCAGACAGTGACTCTCCTCCACAGAGTTTGGGACCTACCTCGATAGAGACTTCCGAGGCTGGCACTAGAGTCCTCCATACGACTATCTGAGAGTGGGGCAGGTACAACATGGTTTGCACGCGTCACCGCATGGTTTGCCATTCACGGCATTCAGATGGATCGGCTTCCCCCGTTTCAGTATAGCATGGATGCACCACCCGAGTCGATCCCACGAGATGAGATTAACCGCATCATACGGTTAGATCTCCTCCAGCTCCACACATCTCGCACTTGGGGGGGGGGGGGAGGGCTAGGAGTTCCTCACCAAGACCCAGCTCTACTATGACCACTTTCTAAGAGTATCGGAAGATGGGCTCATCATCAGACCTCAGTATCTCGAGGACAGAGGAGTCTCACACGCACTGAGGATTGCCATCGGACAGATGCGGGTTTCATCCCATCAGCTGAGGATCGAGACACGGAGAGCTGCACGCATACCTAGAGAGCAGCGGACTTGCAAGTTGTGCACGATGGGGGCGGTCGAGACAAAGGAGCACTTTCTATGTGTCTACCCAGCCTACTATGAGATCCAAGGGCGCTACCAATGCCTTTTTCAGGAGGGGTACGGATTTGGCCCACTCTCACGACTGATCCACTTCCAGGACTAGGTCTGTATTGGGCTCTACCTGATGGAGATGCGACGACATAGGGAGATACTACTATGACATATCAGAGAGCAGGAGGATGGGACCATCGCATCACAGGGTACTAAGGTAGACCGAGCGCAGAGACAGGTCACGGATTTCTATGCATTTGACTGAGCCCCAGGGCACTCTGGGAGCTAGCCGACATGAGAGATATATGGATCAGTAGAGGGAGCCAACACAGCACTGCCAGACAAGGGGCACAGAGACCGTACACGGCGCGACAGGCGACCACATCACACACGATCAAGGTCCGACCTATTTCAGCTCCCCTTAGGGGAGATCGATCGAGGCGAGGCATCACCCTTGACATAGCTCACAATATCCAGAGATCGAGGAGACCACGTCCTCCACCACCACCACAGGAGACATCCCGACAAATGCAGATACGTGAGCTCTCTGCATCTCATCAGAGAGCCATCATGGAGCCTGGATACGTGCAGCCGGTTCATACACTTGGGACTCTAGCTCTGAGCACTTGATATCTTCATGCCACCCTCATGCTATTTTGCTATTTTGTACTAGCATAGCATTTTAGTACTCAGTAAGGGCCTTAGTGAGTCCTTTGCCTCCGGCCCACAGTGGTCTGTATGAGCTACTTGATTCAGTACTTTGTCCCATAGGCCCGCGAGGCCTCTCGTGGACGTTACTCTCTCTCTCTCTCTCTCTCTCTCTCTCTCTCATACAGGCCCCTACCTCTCCCGTCGGCCGTACTTTCGTACCTCCGTACAACCGTCGCCAGTGCCATCAGCACCTTGCCTTCGCTGTACCGCCGTACAGGGTCTGTACTGCCTTTCGACTAGGGCATCGCCAGCAGCGTCACCCTCTTTCCTACAACCCTAGGCTGGGCTGAACCCCTAGCCCAGCTTAGGGGTTAGCTTCAACAAGGGGGTTTCTCAGACTTTGCAGACCAATATGGAGTTTCCCAAGACTAAGTTGTTTCCCTCTACCCCGACCAGTAAGCCTTCGTACTCCTCCGTTGCAGCCACACCTAGCCCTATGTGTTGACATTCAAAAGAAAGATTGGATCAGACCCGCAGGAACAAATTTACTACCTACAGCAAGAAGTTAGAGAGCTCAGGCTTATGGTTACAACTTTTGGAAGAAAGGTGAAGGAGATATTGCAAAGGTCATGGAAAAATGCAGCACCTCTCCGCCAAAACCAACACTTGTTTCTACGGTCAAAGAGATGATCAAAACTCAGGTTAGCTCAGCCAAGGAAGAGATGGCTATTGTGGCCAGCACTAAAATCAATAGAGCAGATCTCTATGCAGAAGTTAAAGAGCAGGAAGGAGTAGTAAATAACAAGAAAATATTACGCATTAGGGGGCTGCCCAAAGATTGCTTTGGCTGCTCTAGTGAGGATGTAGATTTCACAGAAGATGAGAAGATAATTTGCCTCAAGAAGTATATACCACAAATTGAATGGGATGAAACCCAAATTAGCTACATCGCTCGAAAGGGAACACAATTGCAGATTTACTTCAATGAAAGCACAAAGAAAGTCAATATCCTCTGACAAACAAATAAGTTGAAGGGTACAAAGATATGGATATCCGAGGAGCTCACCCCGACTCAACTCAAACAAAGGAATAGTGAACTCACTAAAGTCAAGGATGCACGAAAAGCTGGAAAATGGGCAGTCTACCGAGACGGAATAGCATTAATTCGATATTTCAAATCTAAATCTAAAGACCCTCAGTCTTAAACCGATGTAATGGAGGCCATTTTGATGTAGGACTACAACTTAGATGTGTGCTGAAATAAGCTCGAGCTAAGTTGTCATGTGCACTCCTCGTTGCTCATCCCCCTCATGATCGGTGTTTTGCTAGAGACGTGTTGATTCGAGCCTCAAGATTTGTGGTAGCTTTGGGTTCACCTTCAATTGATTGAATGAGTGTCCTCTTTTCCAAAGTCCTACAAATCTCCCTAATGATTGGAGTTTTGCTAGAGGCATATCAACTTGAGCCTCGGGATTGTGGCAGCTTTCGGTCAGCTTTCAGTTCACCTTCAATCTGATTTCGCAGGCATCCTCAAATAGGTGAAAGACAAAGGGACCGATTGTTGCTACAATCATCCTTTCCCATGAGGATCTGTTACCTATCTTCCAACTCTCGCCCTTAACGTTCATAAGAGGAGGGGTGCCACATGGCATTGGCCTTTGAGTGCAACCTCACTAATAAGGAATGTAGAGGTAGAGATATAGAGAAGAGATGATTTTAATTGGTGAGTGTTTCCCTTTATGTTCATGAGGGAGGCTGCAAGGAGGGGTACCTTTAGAGAAAGAAAAGGAAAGGAAATGAGGAGAGAAACTTTAGAGAGAGGAAGGGAAAGTGAAAGTAGAGGAAGGGAAACAAGAGGAGAGGTAGAAAGAAAGCCAAAGAAACAAGAGAGACCACCCTGTCGCCATCACCCAGCCCGTCTGGCCGCGCCCTGCTCTCTTGGCTGCGCCCCCTTGCCCTTCAGGTCACCCCCCTTCAGGCCGCCATTCCTGCGCAGCTGTTCTGCCCATCGCCGCCATTCAGGCCATTCCTGCAGCTGCTGTCCGCCCCTCTTTTTCAGGCTGGGCTGCTTCAGGGCCCTCTCTGGGGCTGTTGCTGTTCGTGTTCCGGGGTCATCAAGCTGAGTTTCTGGGCTGATTCCAGGGCATTGGTGGAGCTATTTTGCTTCAGCATTGAGCGGCCTGTTTTCAGTCTTGGGTTTGATCCTCATTTTGCTATCCCACGCAAGCTGAAGTTTGGGGCATTCATTGACCAAGTTCTTGGGGATTGACTAGTGGTTGGTTGCGAGTTCTTGGTGGGTATTTTCAGCAGAGGTAGCTCCTCCCCTCAGGACAGCGCAAGCTGAGACAATGGAGGGCACTAATGCCACTCCCGTCGCCGAACCTGAGGAGATTGAAGTCACAGTTTCTTTTCCTCCCGACATTGTGCAGATGATTGAGGTAGCAGAGGAGGGTTTTCGTTTGACGCACATCATTGGCTTTCTACCGGGTAGAGGCCAACAGTTACGTGATTGGGTGTACACCAGCATGGCCTCATTGGGTGTCTCAGTTACGGTTTTCTGATTGCTTGGCAGAGGGTACTTTTCTTTTGGCCTTCAATCTGCAGAGCAAGCTCAAAGAGTACTTATGAGCTCACCGATTCAATTTCAGAGTAGAGTCATCCATTTGTGGCCTTGGTAGAAGCACTTCAATACTACTTCCCCGGGACCGCGACAGGTCTCTTTTTGGATGTTTTTCCCTGGACTTCCTGATGAGGTTAGCTCTTGTCGCAGAGCTGTGGAGCATATGGCTAGTGTGGCGCGTACAGTCATCCCATCAGGTGCTAGACTTTCCTATGCTCACTCACTTGCTGGTACAGGTGTTACAATGGTCAGACTCACTTCACAGTTCCCCCCTCCTTGACCTTTGCCTACTTTGATTTCGTATTCCACGGGAGATGGGGTCCAGATTCAGCAGAGGGTTTTGTACGAGGGTCTTCCTGATCAATGTCTTTTCTGTCGGAAGATTCGCACAAGCATCGTAGACTTGTGGATGAGGCCAGGTCTCTTCAGACGGACCCTCACCGTCTTGTTGAGATCACTTCCGATTTCTATTCCACTCTTTACACCGCTGATCCAGTCACCGAGGAGATGATCAGAGCCAGAGAGGAGATTTGGAGCCATGTCCCCCAGATGGTCTCAGACAAGATGAGTCATGTTTTGGATATCCCATTATCACTCCTGGAGATCACGGACGCGTTACATGAGCTGCCCAGAGACAGATGCCCGAGAGAGGACGGTTTGTCGCCACTTCTTTTCAGAGCTCTTTGGGATACGATTGCGCCTCACTCATCTACTCTCTGCCTTTTCAGAGGCTCTCGATACAAGATCTTTGGGCGAGACATTATGCACAGGTATGATTTGTCTCATCCCGAAAGGGGGAGACAAGACAGTCCTACGCAATTGGAGACCCATTACACTTCTAGGGACAGCCTACAAGATCCTAGCGAAGACCTTGGCTCTTCGCTTAAAGCCTATGCTGCCAGATATCATCAGAGCTACTCAGACAGGATTTGTCCAAGATCGGAGTATCTTGGATAACATCTTCACCTTTTGGGAGGCCACTCACTGGGCGCAGGAGAGTCAGCAGGAGATTGCAGTTCTTCTTCTCGATTTTGAGAAGGCTTATGACAGGGTGGACTGGGGTTTTTTGGAGGGCACTATGAGGAGGCTAGGCTTCAGTGATAGATGGATCTCATGGGTCTCCTCACTTTACTCTCACTCATCTAGCAGGATGGTGGTCTATGGAGGCAGAGGACCGGCTTTTCAGCTACCCAGATCAGTACGACAGGGATGCCCGCTTGCACCTTACCTTTTCCTTTTCGTAGCAAAGGCTATGGGATACTTTATGCAGGCTACCAGTCATGGCACTTTGGGCCTTCATCTGCCTATCCGACAGGAGCAGGAGCTTCTAGACACTGCGTTTGCTGATGACACGGCACTAACAGTCAGAGGAGATGCATATAGTCTTGCTACTGCTGCGGATTCAATTGACAAGTTCTGCCTAGCCTCAGGGGGACTTCTCAATTGGAACAAATCAAAAGGCATCTGGACTGGAGCTCAGCAGGATACCCCAGCATGAGGAGGAGACAGAGGCTTTGTGTGGATACCCAGAGGCACCTCCACGAGATATCTAGGCTTCCAGGTTGGCATTGAGGTGTCCCCGACGCAACAGTTTGCCCCAATTCTTGAGGGTATCCGGAGAAAGCTAGCCTACTGCAGTACGGCTAGACTTTCTTTGGCCGGAAGAGCGCTAGTACTCAACCAGGTTCTACTAGCGACTATGTGGTACGTTGCGTCATGTTGGTGCTTTCATGCTGACTCGATCCGCCGGGTGAGGAGATTGCTTCGGAATTTTCTATGGAGTGGTGGTGATGGTTCTGAGGACACTAGGCCAGAGTTTCTTAGGATACTATCACTTTACCCTCCTCGCAGGGAGGACTTGGGGGTCTTGATCCGGAGATGCAGAGCAGAGCCCTTTTAGTCAAACTTCTTGTTAGAGGTTTGACTCCAGGAGATCAACCGTGGAAGCAGTTCCTACTGCATGGGATTCACCAGTGCACCCCCAGAGCAGCAGGCCAGTGGGCAGGTAGAGTCAGTTGGATCTTTCTGTCAGACCAGCATTCTCAGCCTTCCTCACCACTGGTGAAAAGGCTTATTCAGATCTGGGATCATTTTCGACAGCACCTCATTAGAGCAGTTCCCTCCTCCGGAGAGGAAAGTGCCCGACAGCCACTTTACCATAACCCCTTGATTCGGTATCAGGGATCTTCCCCTAGTACAGAACTTAGGACTCCCTTGGCCCGATGGCATGCTCAGGGGGTTGTGACAGTTGGAGATTGGTTCAGGGGAGGTGTAGAGATGTCAGAGGAGGTGATCAAAGATAGACACGGGCCACTTGGACAGATTGCTGCCACCAGATTACTGATCATAAGAGCTATTCCTCAGCAGTGGAGGGATATACTCACAGATCCAGCCTTTGTTCACCCCATCTCTACTTGGTCAAGTTGTTTTAGTGAGGCTGGGCTATGCATTGGAGTTCGTTTAGGACCGGCACCGTTTATTTATTTTGAGGCGGACTCCTCTCACAGATTGTATCCCACTCAGCCCCTGGATCGGCAGGAGCTCCTTTGGCAGAGAGTCAAGGTCATTGGTTGCCTGGGTAAGGAATGGGCCACAGATCCTTCCAGGTTGACCATTGCAGAGGATACTAGATGGAGACTTTGGATTTTTCAGGGTCGACCTCTTGCGGAGCTTGACTGGGACCCAGGTGAGTGGGCATGGCCTGCTCCACTAGCAGTCGATCGTCCTCTTCCCTTTTTCCAGTACTCCACGAGGGCAGGTTACAGGCTTCAGCAGAGAGACTCTCATCACCTACCATCTGCCCCCCAGCTTTGGCACACACAGGGACTTACTGCTGAGCTCTTGCTGAGCTACTGGACTCACTTTTGGGACATCAGTAGAGCCAGGAAAGTCTCCTACTTTCTTTGGCTCACTATACATAGAGGCATACCTGTGGGTACTTGGCTTCAGCAGATGGGTAGACCCTCCTTGTGTATGCGTTGTCAGCTTGGAGAGGAATCTAGCAAGCATTGTTTATGGAACTGCCCCAGCCCTAGAGTGGTCTGGACAGGTATCTTCAGGTTGTTCTCACATGTTACATCCGAGTCCTTTCTGATGACATGGGGCGCTGCCCTTTGGGGGAGAGGATCTGGAGCATTTACTCTCTTTGAGTCAGAGCCAGGAGACCACGGTTTCTTCATGCAACGTCGCCAGAGACGGGGTCCCACAAAGGCCAGCATCATGGAGCCACAGGATTTGCTTTTGGTACCTGTACCAGCTCAGGATTCCCTGCCTACTTCAGCTGCAGGGTCAGCCTAGGAGGTGATTTCCAGCATTACCCTATGGCGGATATGGTGTTCGCGATGTTCTTTTGTCCTTGGGGGCCATTTATGCACGGAGGCTAACACTCTCGTTTCCATTTGGGCGGAGATTATCTTCACTCTCAGGAGCCAGTGGGAGCGGTGTACAGGCACCTCTTCGGCAGCTCGTGGGAGACTTATATCCTTCATGAGGACATGGGACTGCTCCTTGTTTTTTCATTTGACCCCTTTTGGGATGTCGTGGCATTTTAGACCACCACCATGGCTTTTTTGCCACATTGTTGAGGCTAGGGATAGAGTACTTTCTCTCCCACCTGTTATATGATTTGTTTTGAATGGAATATATCACTCTTTATGTTTTTTTTTTTTTTAAAGAAACAAGAGAAACTTGAAATAAAGGGGAAAGAGTGGAATTCTTACCTTGAGATGAAAAGGGCGCTGCAGCAAGTCTTGTAGGTGCAGAGGGACAATGTAGGAGAGACTCAACTCAGGAAGTATCGAGCAGGACTCACTCCAAAGATACAAGCCCAAGTAAACGCTAAGGATATCACAGATATTTCAGATCTTATGCATTCAGCCAATGTGGCTAGTCTCATGTATATGCAGGATCCTACTACTATACCTTCATTACAGGCAGGAATATGGGGGGATAAAAAGCCAGCGACCCCCAAGCCTGAGACAAGAGATTTTCCCAGAGCTCAAAAGAGGGGATTTCAGCCTCAGAAGCCGAGGGGAAACCAAGTATAAAAGCCCTATAAGGGAAGACCACAATTTACCCCTGAACAGATTGAAATTTTCAGAAAAAAGGGTAGATGCTTCAGATGCGGCAAAGAGGGGTATGTAGCTGCCCAGTGCCCAGAAAAGCCTTCAACTCCGAAGGGAAAAGAGGCAAAGAAGTCATGGGGACCGCAAAAACCAATGGCGGGAGAAGTTCCTGATGTACGGGGTCGTGTGTCAAACCCAGAGGAACAAGAGTTGCAACTACCATGGGGCAAGATCAGAGACCAGCAAGCGCTGATTTTGTTTGACCCCGGGGCTACACATAACTTTACATCAAAGGATTCAGTCATGAGGCTGGGAATAAAGACGGAGGAGTTACGCAGGGCTCTGGATGCTAACCAGATGTTCTATGGGAACCCTGTGCCAGTCACTCCCTTGATAGGGAAGCTCTGTCTTCATGTACAAAGTTATGTGGACCAGGAAGACTTCTTCATCTCCCCACTAAAACATCACGATGTGGTTTTGGGTCAGGACAGATTGAAGGCTCTCACATTTGTGCAATAGTTTGATGCTGCCTACTCCAGTGGTCATTTCACAGAGTCTTCCAAAGTTCAAAAGGCAGCCACCTTCTTGAAGGGTAACGCACTCCAATGGTGGACCAATTTGCTTTTGCAAGGTAAAGCCCCTAACACTTGGGTTGAGTTCAAGCAAGTTCTCTCATCTGCTTGGCTCACCGCCACTTTTGAAGTGGATATAATGACAGCATGGCATAAGCTGGATGCTGCAAACTGTAAGAATCTTGAAGAGTATAACAAAAAATTCTGGGAGGCCTTATTGCCAGTCAGTTCGTACAGAACGGTATCACTGTCTAAGCAAGTAGAAAAGTATTGGTGTTGGCTACCAAAGGAGCTTCATGACTATTGCACCAAGACAAAGGTCTCCAACATATCTCAGCTAATTGAGAATGCTACTACAGCCTATGCTCTCATGCAAGGGATGACTCCAGGGTTCAAAGGTAAGCAACAGGATGACTCTTTCACGAAAAGGAAATTTGCCAAGACGACCAAAGTCAAGTTTGATATGGACCCAAGACTTGATAATAAGCCCAGTACCAGAGAGAGATTGTCTCCCGAGGAACGGCAAGCCCTATTTGAAGCTGGAAAGTGTTTCCTTTGCAAAGAGGAGGGCCATCAGGCCAAAGATTGCCCCAATCGTAAATGGAAACAGCCTTTGGGAGCACAAGAAGCGAAAAAGCACAGCCACACGCGCTAGGAGACTTGTTTTCTTTTGGTAAAAAGCAGTAATATTGGTATGAATAATTGTAACAGCCAGAAATTGGAGTCTCCTCTTTCTAGGCTGCCTTGTTATTTGTAGGATGTTTATTCCCTGCTAGTTTTGCATTGTAATTTACAAGATGGTTCTTCCCTGCTAGTTTTGTTGGTTTTTGTAGCAGTCAGAAGATGGAGTGTCTCCTCTTTCTAGGCTGTATGGTAAATTGCAGAATAAGTATTCCTTGCTACTGTTTTGGGTAGTATCACATGCTTGTTTTGGGTGCTCTTGTTGCCTGGCATGGCTCAAGCAGTAAATCCATTTAGTACATGCCAGTTCATTTTTTATTTGAACCATGAGGCAAGGATCCAGGTCTAGCATAGATTGGCTGATGCAAGTCTGAAAAGACATCGCGTACCGGGATCTATGTTCCTAGGATCCATTATTGCCATGTGTGTGTGGTTCAAGTTATTGGAGGCGATTGAACTAGGAGATTTCACTCAGAGTGGTGTAGTCCACTCAGTTGTAGTGCTTTGAACTAACTTCGGTTGTAGCTCCTTCAAGCTTAGCGGAGCGTAGGTCTAGAGCATTGCCTGATGCTCAAGAGAGGGGTAGTTCCTCCACCCCCTTGTCAACAGGAACTAGAGTTTGAGATTCTGCCTGTAGGATCTTCCTTAAGCATGAGCAACTACGATTGCTGAAATCTTTGTGAATTTGGTTGGAGCATGCTTGAACTAAAGTTCAATCATGTGATTGTTTGTGCATTAGCTTGTGTAAACAAATTTTCCTTTGGATCTATCTACGAATTGTTCTTTGATTCAAGTGTAAGCATCCCTTTATGAAATATACATTTTCTTTTGACACTTTCTTAAAACATGACATCTTTGAAACATTCCTACTAAAATCACAAGTGGAAATATAATTAATACATTTTAAAGTGATTTAAGTTTGCATAGATGCCCAAATAAATTCGATTTACATCGAAAGGGTGGTCAGTCCACAAAAAGGACCTTACAACATGCACCATGCCCATGGTGCAACAGAACCTACAAACATTTCCTACTTAACTTCTAGTCCCTCACTTTAAAGTTCTGGGGGCCTTGGCTTCGGCCTCTTTGGTGGCCTCCTCTTCCCAGTGTCCAGCCTAATGAACATACTTTTGTTGGTGCATTGAAGGCTTGCATTAGCCTGGCAACATTGGAAAACGGCAAGCAAATTTGTGGAAAATTTGCAAAAAGAAGGTGCCTAGACAAAGGCAGAGCCATTCACTCCTATGTAGTGACGACTGGATTGGAGTCGGGTGTATTTGTGGGAAACGCTTTAGTGAACGATGTATGTCTCACTCGAGGTATTATTTGCTGACCATACAGCTGCTATGAGACTTCTATGATGAGTGTACTAGTCACTCCACACAGATGATGCATTGATATATGGATGGACTCGCGCGCTCTCCTAGACCATATCATTATTGCTAGTGGTTTATGTTTATAGCAGCAAACTTGATAGTTTGCTGTTTCAAGAGGAGGGTATGTCACGGGGACGTGAAGTTATGAACCGTGACTAACTTTGGCTTAGGGGACTAGCCTAGGGGAAGCGACACTTCCCAAAAGTCCCTAGGTGCACACATTAGGCCTACTTGCTAGGGGTAAGGCAAGGTTTAGAGGGGTCTTAAAGTTAGGCCCAAGGAAACCAATGTTTCCTTGGTTAGAAGGGTTAGTGTCACCTATCTCTTCTTTTCTCTCTTTACAGATCACGGGAGTAGCACCTTTCATCTCCACCCAGCCCATTCTGCCAAGACTTCAAAGCAAGAGAGATAGAGCTGTAAACGAAATCACGTAAAACTCAATCCTTATCTTCTCTCTCTAGCCTTGACAGACCCCAAATCCCTAGATAGATCTAGATGCCACATGTCATCCATATAGGGCCTTCCTAATGCAACCTTTCACCCCTCTCTTGGGATGCATTTAATTCCTTGCCCCTAGGCACAATCTTTGCACTAGGCCCTTGGTCTCAGATCTATCTAGTCTGGTGCTATCAGCCCTCACCTAGGACCTTGACATTAATCCCTCCCGATCATTTACATAAAGCGCAAACACATATATTACAAAGATAGATCCTATAAGGGAAATGTCAACTGATTCTTCCGAGGTCATGCTACCTCGGCTAGAGCGTAACATTCCTTCCCTCTTCAGACATCAGCGTCCCATGCCATGCAACCAACACCGTGGGTATCTTCCGATTTCGTATTTGCATTGTTCCTCGGTCCAGGATTCTTGTTCGTTTGCGCCTTGCAATATCCTCTATCTCCTGAAACAAATCCACACCTTCGATTAGTGAGTCACCAGTATGTAAAAATTTCTTTAAACGTGAAACATGAAAAACCGGGTGCACCTTACACCCCTGTGGCAATTCTAATTTATATGCTACACTACCTATTCTCTTTAGAATTAACCACGGCCCACAGTATCGAGGTGATAACTTAGCACACTCTCCTGAAGTCAACGACTTCGAGTGCGAAGGAATTCTGAGAAAAACTTTTTCTCCTTCTTCAAATACTCTTATAGACCGATTTTCATCCGCATACACCTTGGCTCTATCCATAGCCTGGCGGATATTAGCTCTCGCAAGTGCTAGCATCTCCCGCATCTGAACTACAAAGTTCGCGGCACTAGGCACTTTCTGAGGTACTCCAACTATAGTTGGATTGGCTGGCCTATAACCATAGTTCAGTTCAAACGGACCGAACCCAGTAGATGAATGTTTTCTATCATTGTAGGCAAACTCCAACAATGGCAACCACTTGTCCCATGTATGTTGCCTCAATGACACATATGCTCTCAGCATATCCTCTAAAGTCTGGTTGACTCTCTCCGTCTGACCATCCGTCTCAGGATGATCCCCACTACTCATTCCCAACTCAGTCCTTAGTGTCTCAAATACCGCTGTCCAAAAGTGACCGGTAAACCTGACATCTCTGTCTGACACTATGGATCTAGACAATCCATGCAGACGAAATATATGTCTAATAAACAAATCCGCTACTTGCAGGGCACTAATAGACTCTCTAGTCGGAATGAAGTGAGCCATCTTGGTTAGACGATCAACCACCACAAGGATAGAATTATACCCTCCTTGTGTTGCAGGTAGTCCTACAATAAAATCCATGGAAATGCTCTCCCACTTGCTTAGTGGTATTTCCAAGGGCTGTAAAAGTCCGGGTGGCTTCACCCGCTCGGCCTTACTTACCTGACACGAGAAACACCGTGTCACATATTCATGAATATGCTTTTTCATCTTTGGCCAAAAGAAATCTCGCTTCACAAGATCATATGTCTTCTCGACTCCTGGATGTCCCGCACACGGGCTATCATGGCATTGTCGAATGACTCTCTGCCTGAGATCATTCTGACCAGGTACTACAACCTTGCCACTCCTAACTAGCATACCATCCCTTATGGCATATCTTGCATAAGTTTGGCCTTTTCTGGATGCCAGGTCATCCTTTTCATTTTCCCCGGGTTTTAACACATGAGCCTTAGGCCATAAGCTCTGGACAAACTCGTCCACCTACTGAGTTTCTCTTATCTCGGTCATTAGAGCACTCTCTAATACCGTGAAACTCAGGTTGTGCATAATGCGAGACAACGCATCAGCTACCTTATTGTCTTTTCCTCTTCGGTACCGAATCGTTAGATTAAACTCCTGCATGAGCTCTGCCCACCTAGCTTGGCGGCCCCTCAAGTCAGGCTGTTTACAGAAATGTTTCAGAGTATCATGATCCACATCTACATAAAACTCTGAACCATACAGATAATGCCTCCATGTTTTCAAAGCATGGATAACAGCATACAACTCCAATTCATGAGTTGGCCAATTCCTTTGAGAGGGAGAAAGCTTCTTGCTTTCAAAGGCTACTGGCCTTCCCTCTTGAAGGAGAACTGCTCCTACCGCAATGCCACTTGCATCGGTTTCTAGGAACAACGGTTTCTGGGGATCAACTATTTTTAACACCGGTCCTGAGATCACAGCTTGTTTTATGGTGTTAAAACTTTCCTGTTGATTCTGTCCCCAAATAAAAGGTACTTTATCGGAGGTCAGATCAGTCAAGGGCGATACTATTTCGGAATATCCTTTGATATGCCTTCTATAAAACTGGACAAATCCCAAGAATGATCGCAACGCGGTCAGACTCTGAGGGATTGGCCAAGTTAGTATCGCAGCCACTTTCTTCGGATCCATTTCTACCCCCTGTGGAGTAATTATGAACCCTAAGTACTCAAGCCTAACCATACACAGTATAGTTTTCTTTTTATTCACATAAAGACTGGCTTTCCTCAAAGTACTGAACACTATCCTTAAGTGTTCACAATGCTCAGTAACACTTTTACTGAATATCAAGATATCGTCAATAAAATGTACTACGAACTTTCCGATATACGGACGTAGTAAATCGTTCATAAGCATGACGAAGGTCGCTGGAGCATTGGTAAGTCCGAAGGGCATTACCAAAAACTCATAATGACCAAACCTGCTTCTAAAAGCGGTTTTATGCACATCCTCGGCTCTAATCCGGATCTGATGATAGCCGCACTTAAGATCTATCTTGCTGAAAATCACGGCTCCATGTAATGCATCTAGCAAATCATCAATCCGAGCCATCGGATACCTGTGCTTAACAGTGATATTATTTAATGCTCTGTAATCTATACAGAGGCGAAACGTATCATCCTTTTTCCTCTTTAATATCACTGGTGAAGCAAAAGGTGAGAAACTTGGTTGAATCTGCCCCAACTTGAGGTATTCTTCCAGTTGCCTACGCACCTCCGCTTCTTCAGTAAAGCTCATTCTATAGGGAGGTCTATTTACAGGTTCTGCCCCCGGGATCAGCTCAATCTTATGCTGAACTTTCCGCTCTGGAGGTAACCCATAAGGTAGTTCATCCCTAAAACATTCAGAGAACTCCTCTGTTATAAGGTTAGCCAGCTTGGCCATCTCATCACTTTGCATAACATCAGTGCTAGCCGAAGACTCATCCACCGACTCTACCGACGCTGTGCAAAGGTATAAAAACTCTACTTGAGCCTTTCTGATTTCCATCACGGAAACCAACGGTCCCTGAGGTATATCTCTTTCACCTCGCAAGACATAAAGCACATCATTCATCTTGAATTGATATACGTGCTTTTTCCAATCAATGGCTGGATTCTTCCTAGAATGCCACGCCATTCCCAGGGCTATATCCGCATGAGCAAGCTTGGTTATTTCAAAATCAAGCTTCTCAGCATAGTCCTGAATCCGAAGCTCCAACTGGGTAACCCTTTGGTCCCATACTTCAGTTGAACTTCCATCAGCCATCCTGACTGTATACGCATAGTCAGATGGACTTGTCTTTAATTTCAGCCTCTTCACGAGCTTGGAGTTAATCACATTGTGAGTTGACGCTGAGTCAAACAACACAATGACATCATGACTGGCCACTTGCCCTTTCATTTTGATTAACTCCGTATCATTGAAGGCTGTATACCCCGTTGCTGCGGGCTTAGATAGGATGTTATCAGGTGCACTCGTCACTAACTTAGTAACAGACACACAGAACAAACAAGGTACTAACCTCTGAGAAGATCCCGCTAGCTGAATCTGCATCTCTTCCGCTCTGGGACTTCCCTGCATCTCCACGTCGCACTCTGAGATCACCATCTCAGCCATCCGACGATCTTTATTACGTGGACAATCTCTCCACTGATGAGGTTGAAGGCAACCAAAGCATAAGCCTTCTCTCCTCGCTTTTTCCCTTTGTTCCGGGTTCAAGGGAGACTTAGACCAAGCCCGGGCTGCCATTGGAGTTACTTTCCTTTTCACTCCAATGGTGGTACTCGGTTTAGGAGTTTCAGCCGGTCTCGCCTGCTTGGCTTGACCACTCGGCTGCGAACCACTCCCTCTACTAGCCCACTTCTTCTTAAACCCAGATTTCTTCGGATACCCATACTGGGTTCCGACCTGTGCAAACCCACTTGGCTTGTTGCCCTTGGCATCCTCGTAGTTCAGGGCTATAGCTATTGCATCATCTAGCGTGTTCGCGTACTTAGCCCGAACTTCCATTTTTATTCGGTCATTCAATCCAAATATGAAATCTTTCACTTGGATTGATTGAGGCAGGGGTTCGTCAACCTTCATTACACTCTCTCGAAACTTATCAGTGTATTCTGCCACTGATAAATTTCTCTGACGAAGGTTCCTATATTGATCCCAAGCTCGGGATGCCTCGTCAGGAGGTAAGAAGTGTTTCCTGAACTCTCTTTTAAACCCCTCCCAGGTAGTGGATGCTATGCCATCTTTTTGTTGTTTAATCCACCACCGATCCGCCGCCTCACTAAACATATGGGTGGCCTCGCGGATCTTTTTGATGTCATTTCTGATCTCACAAATGGCGAACGCCTCGTCCCATTTGTGGAACCAGGTCTCAATGACATCGGAGCTACGATCGTTCATCCGACCAGAATACTTTTCCGGTCTGTAATTAGCAATATTTGGCACTTTAGCCTTCCTAGGCTCGACCGTATGGACACTAGACTCCAGTTCCATTGGAGCCTTTCCCTTCTCTTCTCGAGAAGGTCTGGCAGACATACTCTGTAGCACTCTCCTAAGTTCAGATTGCCCTGCATTGGCTTGTAATTGCTGCACTAACAACTGTTGCAAGGCATCTTCCAGCAATGCAATCCTGCCAGATAAAGTGTGAGCTACTGGGCGCGATCCCTGCTGGGTCGGCCGGACTCCTGATTCACCAGGGTCCCTCCTGGAAGCTCCTTCTTCTGCTTCCATTTAGTTCAGTAGGTGGTTTGTTTTGGGGCTTTTTTTTTTTTTTTTTTTTAAACACCCCTAGAACACTGTAATCACAAGCTGACACAATTCAGGGTACTGACACTCTGAACACAATTCCCTATACTAGGGAATACCTGCAATCTGACGACTATACTGACCAAATATTTGACACAAGCATATATCACAATATACCCCAAACCACTTTCCCTATACTAGGGAAATTCCTGCATCAAACTGACTTGAGCACCAAGCTCAATCTGAAAGACAGTCCACGAAAATTTTTATTTTTTTTTTCACTTTAGATTCCCTTCTGTTGTGTAGAAATAAATGAACGGTAAATTGAAATTTTGCGCAGGAAGAAAAAGAGCTGCTCCCTGGTTCGCTCCTGCATAACTGCAACTGAATCAATCTTTTGGAATCTCTCTGGTCTCCGTAGATACCAATTGTCACATCTCCCAACCAACGGGACGTAGGTTCGTTAGCCTTCCTACTAGCTAACCCCCACGCCACCAACCTGTGCATACCAGGTCCATCACGGACTCACACGACCTTCGGATGGATGCCTGCTCACGCCACGGTCAACGCTAATCCTTGGGTAATTGTCGAACATCCCGTTCGTGAGTTCCGGCATACACCATCAACTCGTCACTGCACGTCGACCAGCCCGCCTTCAATTTCGCCGCTCACGGGCCGCTGCGAGAGCGCCACAGTCCTTGTTCGTGGGCGTCGCCGAATTACCAGCGGTTCCACCAACCTACGGGACCCCCAGGCTCAAGCCTCAATTCAAAAGCCTCCGTTCGCCAATTCGTAGGCCCCCACGTTCCTGCGCTCGTCGTTCTGCATAGCCCAATCGTGGGTCCACGTGAGTGCCGCGATTGATCCGTCACCAGCTACCGTTCGTCACGTCGCAGCATCACCAGGTTAATTCGTCGATTGGCGCTGCACAGCTTCTTTACGTCCTCTCCGCCCTCTAACCTAGGCTCTGATACCAACTGTCACCTATCTCTTCTTTTCTCTCTTTACAGATCACGGGAGTAGCACCTTTCATCTCCACCCAGCCCATTCTGCCAAGACTTCAAAGCAAGAGAGATAGAGCTGTAAACGAAATCACGTAAAACTCAATCCTTATCTTCTCTCTCTAGCCTTGACAGACCCCAAATCCCTAGATAGATCTAGATGCCACATGTCATCCATATAGGGCCTTCCTAATGCAACCTTTCACCCCTCTCTTGGGATGCATTTAATTCCTTGCCCCTAGGCACAATCTTTGCACTAGGCCCTTGGTCTCAGATCTATCTAGTCTGGTGCTATCAGCCCTCACCTAGGACCTTGACATTAATCCCTCCCGATCATTTACATAAAGCGCAAACACATATATTACAAAGATAGATCCTATAAGGGAAATGTCGACTGATTCTTCCGAGGTCATGCTACCTCGGCTAGAGCGTAACAGTTAGGACTCAAGTGTGAGGGGCAAACCAATGTTTCATTGGTTTGTGTGGGTTAGAGCATTAATGAGGGGGCCACGTGGCAGCCCCTCATGCACACCTACCCTCTTCCTCTCCTTCCAAGGCAAAAAGTGTGATTTTTGGACGTTGGATTTCTCTCTCTCATTTTTCACACATCCCAAGGTGAAGGGGGCACGCCGTACGAATTCCAAGGACGCATTCCAAGGCTTGACTCCTTGCATTTTTGGTATGCACGCATCTCGAAGCAGTCCGTACGGCTGTACGGACTGCAAGAACTGCATTTAAAGTGTTCGTACCTGCTGTACGGTCCTTTCAACACTGCTGTACGGATTGCTAGCTTGCTGTACGGATTGATTTTCTGCTGGTACGGGTGGTCTTGCTGGCTGAGAGGTTGTTCTATGTTGTTGGCACATTTTCCAAGGCTGGTTGTACGGACGTCATTCATGCTGCTGCTGGCTGGCTGTACGGACACTAAAGGCTGCTGTACAGGCAGCTTGGGCACTCGCTTCAAAGGCTTGTTCGCGCTTTTCAAGGATAGGGTGCATGTTGAGGGTGGACCTTGCCATGGCAGACTAGCTCTTTCTCTCTTGCCCTGGCCTCTTCACCAATGATCCTTGCTCTTCTCACATTTCTCAGCTCCCAGGTTTCCTTTCTCTCTTCCTTCCCCTCTCCTAGCTGCCAATTCCTCCTGCTAGCCTCCACACTGGATCTATTGCTTCTAGACTCTAGAGGTGTTTCAAAGTTGGATTGAGGTCAGTTGCAGCTGGTTTGAGTTCTCTTGTCGCTATCCCTTTCATGTTGATTGCATTTGCTGATTTTTGGAAGCTTGTTATTGCTCCATTTGTTGTTGGAATCCCCTCTTGGCCATTCACAGAGGGCACCCATTCACAGAGAGTGTAATCAAAGGGGAGTGTGTGGTTTTTCTTCCTATATTGTGGTCACTTGTTCAATTTGAGATCTGTGTCGAAGCTTGGTCACCTTGAGAGGTTGGTCAACGGGTTGTGGGATTGCCAGTCTTGGTTGAGTAAGTTGGATGCTTTGTGGAATGCTTGGACACCTTTACAGTTGGTCATGGACAATGGTGAGTGCCTTAGCCTTGCCTTGGCAATTGGGTACTAGTGTGTGCACTAGGATGGAATGCAGGTTATAGCCAAGGTTTGGCTTGGACAATGGAATTACCCGTGGGGCAGAGCATAAGGGTGATCCCTTGTTGTATGTACAAATCTCATTCTTTAAAAACAAATAAAGACCGGAAGGGGCGCCAAGAGTTTGGGGCCAGTGTGGTGTCTTGTACTTGGTTTCATTGAGCAAGGGCACTCTAGCCTCCATCCAGTTATTTCTCAAATTGTTTCTAATTGGTATTGTTTAAAGTTAAGTGGTTGGAAATGATGCAATGTGGCTGTGAGTATTGTTATTTGGTTTCATTGAGCAGGGGCACTCTAACCTCCATCCAGTTATTTCTCAAATTGTTTCTAAGTGGTATTGTTTAAAGTTAAGTGGTTGGAAATGATGCAATGAATATGCAATGCAAGTTATGGTCTACTGCCCTTTAGGAAACTGAAGGTCAGTTACACATAACCCTTATCTCATCCTCAGCGGGGGGCTGCAAAGACATTTGGAGGCTCTAGAGGTGTTATGCAGAGAGAGACCTGACAATCAACCTTGGGAAGACCAAGGTTATAGTCTTCAACACCTCACATGCAATGCTTCGCCGACTCAACTTCACTTATCGAAGATAATCCAGTGGAGATAGTGCAGTCCTACACCTATTTAGGAGCAGTCTTCACAGGACCCCTTTTCAATATGACACATGCAGCCCATGCACGACTCACACGGGGGCGGGGTGCTCTAGCCCAATTAGAGAGACAGTGCTTCCAGGCACACTTTCAGGATCCACCGACGAAGTGCTGGCTCTTCGATACGCTAGTGCGACCGACTGCCAAGTATGCAGCACCTTTCTGGGGATGTGACCTATCGGTAGCAGAGTGGGAGAGAGAGAGAATGAGAGAGAGAGAGAGAGAGAAAGAGAGAGAGAAAGAAAGAAAGAAAGTTTATTAAAGTCTTCGGAAGACCGATGGGTCTATGAGACTGTGAAAAACCTGGTACAAATAAGCTGTGGGGGTAGAGCTATCCACATGTCAAGGACTAGAAACGAAAGCCAAGCAAGTGCTTAGTGTCCCAAGGACAAGCAAATAAGATCAAATATCTATTGAGCCACCAGTGGACATTAGGGAACAAACGACATAGAAGCAAACATGGGATAACTCATAACAACGAATTGAAGCTCCAAGGATGATCATATAAAGAGGAAATATGGACCTAACAAACAATGATAAGAGACATGTGCAAGGGACTCAACAATACAGCTCAGCGCGGCAAGTAACAGAAAAGGAGTGGCTCACCATTGAGCTACTAAGTTTAATATTAATTAGATGAGATACAAGGATTTTACCCTAGTAACTGAAAGTATGCCTTTATAAGGGATAATCTTCTTAAGAACTTTTACTTGTAAAAGAGTGAGATAGAAAGCTAGACCCACCTATGAGTTGACCTCAAAGGAAAAGGACCACGAACTAGCTACAAACTTAAGCTTCACTACTTCTATGACTTAAATATCCAAGGGGCTAGCTACATTACTTCTACTATAAGCAACTAGGACATTAGCAAGGAGGGCCAAATGCAAGAACTACCTTTGACAACCCACCTTGGCAATTGCACGACAAAATGAGGAAGAGAACGCAAGCACCAACAAGAGCTCTTGGAACTAACTCTATAGAAAATTCCACTATTAAAGAAAAGAGAAAAGCAGAGGAAGCACACCAGTTGTCACAATCCAAGGAAGTATAAGCACCCAAACTCATTGGGAGGAGTTTTAGATTTTTGCAAATTTGTAGAAATGTTTTCATATAAGGATCTAAAAATCTATCAGGGGTAGAAAAGTCACTGTTTTCTTTTGGCTTTCTATCCATGGGGAGATTGCAATAAATCAATGGAGGTCTAGTGCTTCGCCTTCCTACAATGTCACATCTTAGCTGAGGAATCCATTCAACATTGCCTTTGGGAATGCAAGCAAGATGAGAATTAAGAATGGGCTGGATAAGAAATTTCTAAATGCTTTGCTATTGTGTATGTCCCTCTCCGTCCCATCATTTTGAACCCAAAATTATTGACCATACCATATGGATCATATGTGGCCATCATATAAATCTATGCCCCTTAAGGGCATCCACAGGCTCTTGATACACCATGCAGCCAGAGTACGACTCACACAGGTATTTATCCCTACTTAAATAAAAGTCTTTTTCATGGAAAAAAAATTTCAGAGACCCAGTAACACAGAAAACGCTACAGAAATTCTGGCTAGACCCACAAACAAAGTTGCAGTTTTTCAAGTAAGAGATTAACCCGATGGTCAATATGAAATGCAGAAATACCTTAGGGAAGATATCTCAATGTTTAAAAGGCATTTAATCTGCCAAATAAGAACCAGCTCACATGATCTATTGGTGGAGAGGGGCATATGGACACCGCCCAGGATCTCAAGAGAGGAAAGGATTGCCTTTCAGCGGAGCTAGAAGATGTAATCATCTGCTGGTAGTGCATATAGCAGTCCTACAGGCAGTTGAATCTGCATTGGGTTGCAAACAGCAGCCAGCCCATGAGAATAATTCTCAGCTTGCAGCATTGTGACTGTTGTTGGAGAGAATCAGGCTTGCGATAAGCAGCTGATGATCGCTTTGGTCTGACAACTTAGATGAACTGTAAATACAGCAGTTCAAGGCATTCCGGCAGTCTATTCAGAGCTATATAACCAGTTTTAAAGTGGCTGTAGAGAAGGTGACATTGCAGAAATCTGCTGCAATACATTTGACTTCAAGTGGTATGTTGCCTACCACCCCTACTAATTGTACAAGTTGCCTAATTTATACCTTGAAAGGATTTAGCCACCCCCACCCCCAAAAAAAAAAAAACAATTGACCATTATATCCTGCAGCACAGTATCGCTTAATAAGTAGTTCCACCCTTATCTGTCATATAAGCATCAGAATCAAACAAGCCTACAATCAAGCAGTTCTTAAGCTCCGAGAACTATGAGTTGATTCCAGTATCTACATTGCAATCATGCAGTTCCTACCCTCGAGAACAGTGGATAATATATAGTCCTTCTCAAGCCTTCCCTACTCAAACGTCTTGTATTACCTATGGGACTCTTGGATGCACTTTTGCCACTCAACAGAATTTCTGCTAACCCTTGTATATCCGATTGATCATCCTGTAGGACAAAAACACAAATCATTTATACACCTATGAGAAATGCAACAAATAAAATCTCAAATTCAAACACATGCATTTCCTTATAAGATGCAAGTCCAGTAACAAATGCTCTTCTACAAAGACTAAAATTTGCAAAAGTCATATCCTTAAATTACTGAAAAATAGTGAAGACATGCCACAAAGTGTGATTAAACATACTTTAGGAATACTCAATTTGTCATTATACTTACCTACACCCACGCCAAGCATATTCTATCTACATTCCGTAAAATAAAGTTTCAAATCTCGATAGATATATATGGGATGATACTATCCAAAAGCTTTGTACTAGAATGTACACTAGCAAGTCCGTAATCAATGAGGATAGTGTTGGATAAAATAGGGCCAATGCCCCACCTGTAAGGACACAAATGAAGAGAAATCAGGGGCTTGATACCTCGGGATGTAGAGGGAAACTATCAAAGAGTTGTTTAGGACATTCCTAGTTTATGGGGTAGATGGGATGGGATGTGGGCAGCAAGATGGCTGCGACATGGACAGAAGATGGAAATCCTCTTTGATGTTGCCCTGGTTGAGAGCACAAGAGATGCAACAGTGCACAACAAGCCAGAAGAAGGGCTGTGACGAGAAAAGAATACCAGGTTGGCAGCAGCAGCACGATCTGATGTAGCAGGTATAGAAGAGGTACTGCAGGTTGTGCAAGAGCTGCCAGGTAGGCAGTAGGGTCAGCACCAGACGCAGCCAACAAGGGCTGCCAGGAGCTGGCTTTATAGGCCCCAACAGCAGCAGAACATCGCATGTGGTCAGCAGTACAGCAGTCAGCTGACCGTTGACAGGCCTGATCGGTAGTCTACCTGACCAGGTCGGCTGACTGGCTGCCTAGGTCATCCAGTCAGGGGCATTTCCAGCCCTATTAAAGGATCTCAATGCTGGCCCATTCTTCAGTTCATCCTTTGGGCTGAAATGCCTCTTCCTTGGTGCAGAGCAGCAGTCTGTTGGAGAGCAGAGGAGAGTGCTTGCGTGCAGCAGAAGAGATTCTCATAGCAGTTCAGTTCTGCAGAGATTTTGGTCCAGGAGCACACAAAGAGGCAGATCTACTCGCAGTAGATGAGCCAGATTATCATGCACAAGAAGGGAAGAAGGAGACTACATTGTTGCCACTTTAGCCCTGGTATGGCCTTGTAAGACATTTAGGGCCCAATTAGGATATTTTAGCACTGGTATGGCCTTGTAGGCCACTTAGGACATTTGGTCCACTTGGGACACCTAGGACATCTAGGTAAGACACTAGGGTGTACTTGTGTCCATCTGACCTCTCACTTGTACTTTCTCATTATCCATTTGCAAGTACTCTCCATTGCATTCTCAGCTTGTTGTCTTCCACTCCATTGCATCGAATAGTGGTATCAGCGCAGGATTGATCCAACCTGCCGCCCTTCATGCATCTATTGTGCCCATTGCACCTCTTCGAGCTCAACCTCGACCTGTTTACTCAGCTTGACTTGCAGCTTGCAGCTAGTGTGGAGACGCACCTCTTCCACATAGCTCAGTGTCGACCTGGTGTACATTCGAGTACACATCTATTGTTCCGCGACAACTCAAGCAATTCTTCCAGCTGCCTGTATGAAGCCGCAAGCAGTACCTGCCCTCCATCTTGCACTTGTGTCTGTCCCGCAACCATGCATCTGCATTTCCATCACCACATTTGAAGCTACTGTTACTATTTGCTCCAGCCCCGTCTCGCAAGAGCTCTTCCAGCACAGTGATAGTCTTCCAGCCCTTTCTATTGCCTTGTCATGCAAGAGTTTCATTATACCCCATATTCGGTCTTGCAGGAAGCAAAGGCTGCATGGGATACATTGGCCAATCTCTATCAGATTCAGAATGACACCAGGGTCGCCCTTTTGCACAAGCAGCTGGACAATATTAAGAGGAGACAGCATGGATACATATCTCACAAAAGTCAAAGTAGAGTAGCTCATCAATGTTGACGAGACTGTACCAAATCCTCATGTAATTTCCACGACATTGGATGGACTACCTGATTCTTATAAGGGCTTCGCTACGACATCGAGGTTAGTGGCATGGGTAACCCCAACCACTACAACTGCGATCAGCTTGTTTCCTTGCAATCACAGGAGGGGCAGAGCCGATCAAATACGACTACCTCCATCAATGCAGAACAAACCTTTGATACAGATCCCAAAGGCGAAGGAAAGGGGGGCAAGAATGTCAGCAAGCCCAAACATACTTCTTCTAGCCAGCTAATGGGAAGAAAAGAAAAGGCCGCAACTATTGCAAGAAGCCCATACATGACATCTCAAAGTGTTGGAAAAGCATTGCTTCAGAGAAAAAGAAGATGAAACAAGGTCTTGCAGTTACAATGCTCCTACTGCCCATGAGCGCAGCCATGAGGCAGCAAATTGTGAGACTGCAGCAGAGTATGAACAGTAGAAGGACAGCAAACACCACAAGCAAAGAAATTGCGAAGAGGAAAGAGAGAGACTACACAAGAACTCACGAAAAGGGCCACTACTGCTCGGTAAAACCTCCAAGGAATGAATGATACAAAGGGGGTAGAAGGGGAGACTATATACAGCTCCAGTCCCCCTCCAGTCGGACCTCAAGATAGGCCGACCTGGTCTGTCCAATGGGCCGGCCCACAGGTCGGTCTGCCACTACCCACAGGTTGGTGAAGGGACCTGGTAACCCGACCAGATAGGCCAGCTCTACTGCCAAGGGGTGTCCTGGTTGGCCCCCCATGCTGGCCCATCATAGGCGCAGCCTAGGGCATCTCCCAAGGCAGCAACACGGGTCCAAAAGGACCCCAAACAGTGTCGTACCAGCCCGTACCAATCCCTGCGTCACGTACAGCAGCTTGGCGCAGCCTACTAGCACCTGGAACAGGCTGGAACCTCCACGAAACCCTCGGGGACACATGGCCCAAGTACACAACCATCCCCCCTCCTACTCTAGCTTCACATAGGGCGGGCACAACCACAAAGAAGCCCTCGCACATATGCTACAGATGATACATTAGGAGATGCCACCTCTAACCTCCCCTCTCAGCTCATGGATGTTCAATCAGTGTCAAGGAGCTGGAATTAACACCAAGCAGCTGCTATGAAAGTGGCTTGGTAAACAAGTCCACCATGTTGTCCTCCGTCTTACAAAAGATAGCAAGATCACTTCATCCAGCACCTTTTCCCGAACATAATGGTATTGTATCTCAATATTCTTCGTCCGAGCATGGAACAGCTGCAAAGCCAGATTGCCTCACATTTAGCGGAATAGGTAGCCTAATACTCAGCCTTGATCAAAGATAAGGCTACAATGGGTTGCCTTTTACTGCTCCATGTGACTGGTGAACCGAGGGTGAAGCAGTAACCTATAGTCGAGCGTCGAGTGTTTGGATCTCCTCCCTAATCAGAATCCCTCCCCAATCATCTACCCTGTAGATAACTGAGGATCCACGTCCCTGCATCCCAATGGGTCTTTAGCGGCATCTGCATAAAGTAGCTCACCAGCCCCACAGAGAAACTGCGATCCAATCTGGTGTTGAGGAGCCAAATCAAGGATCCAATCAGCTTATGGTACAAGCTTGCATCAAAACCTAGGGGCTGTTGCACATAGATCTCCTCACACAAGTCACCGTTAACAAAAGCTAACTTGACAACCATTTGATAGATTGGACATTGTTGATGAGCACCAACTCCCAAAACAGTCGTGAGAGTAGACATCCAGGAAGTAAGGGCAAAGGTGTCCTCATAATCAATTCCCGGTCGCTGTGAGTACTTTTGATAGATTGGACATTGTTGATGAGCACCAACTCCCAAAACAGTCGTGAGAGTAGACATCCAGGAAGTAAGGGCAAAGGTGTCCTCATAATCAATTCCCGGTCACAAGTCTGGCCTTATGCTTGTCCACAGCTCCATGATCCATCCAAAAGTGTACTTGGTCTTGTAGACCCACTTGACACCAATGACAGACCACCGCTTGGTCTTGGTACCAACTCCCAAGTCCCATTCTTCTCAATGGCTTCTATCTCCAGTTCCATCCCTCTCTTCCAATGCTCCTAAGAGAGTGTGTCCTACACAAAGGAGGTTCTTTGTCTCCAATGATCCAAGACATCAAAGAATAATTGACCTAAAGAAGGGCAGCCTCCAAAACCTTCTACTTGCCATGCTGGGACTTGCGTGGATCTTCTTCCTTTGCCTGAGCCACGAAGAGGGAATATCCGTCACTCCAGAATCACTACAAGTCTCAATCAGCCACTTGGGCACCCTCTGAGAACTTGGACCTGAACTGTCCTTGGGATGCATCATCATCCTGTTCAATGTCTGGTTCACTGTTTGGAACGTCTGCTAGTACTTGCGTGGGCTCACGCACAGAAAGTATGGCATTGTCGTCGTCATCGGTTGGCTCACCAAGAACTGGTGGATCATCAACCACTGACAATGGTATCTGTTCATCCAAGACTAAACCCCTGCTAAGTACAATCTCTCGCCTCGTAGGATCATACAACCGATACCTTGTTGATTGAGAGTTATACGCCGCAAAGATCACCTAGGTGGAAGTGACATCCAACTTCCCCTCTACTTCTTCGTGATGTGGACATAGATATCACATCCAACCACTCGAAAAAGAGAGACATCAAGTTTCCTCCCAAAATATGCTTTAAAAGGTGTTACCTTAGGAATAGCTAAGGTTGGAGAACGGTTGATGATGTGGATAGCCGTAGTAGTAGCCTCTGCCCAGAGAAATTGCGGAACATCACGATGCGTCGGCATGGTCCGAGACATCTCCATGATTGTTATGTTCTTCCTCTCGACTTGTTGGAAAAGCAAACCTTGATAGGTGTGTGTGACCACCGGGTAGTAGGTGTGTTTAGCTAAGCAATGATGTAGGCAGAAATGCCACCTAGATTGATTGAGAGAATCACGGATCTGGGAAGATGCTCTCTCATGAGCTCATCGAAGATGTCAAATGCTTTGTATCTTTGCCTACTTAAAGGCTTCTTTCACATGAATAAATGTACTCGCTTCTTTGTGTGTCTTCTCTTCAAAATGATGATTCAACTTCACCCTCCATAGCCGTCTCTCAATCTCCAACACAACTACCCCGGCTTCAGAAGCAATTTCTGTGTTGGCAAACTCTCGCCAAATGCGCTTCTTGACACAAAACTGATCACAGACCTGGGAATAGAACTCACCACCTTGTCAGCCCTAAGGGCTTTCACGGTCAACCCGAACTCATTCTCAAACGAGAGCACACCACCCTTGGAACCGGGAATATGCCAAGGGCTTCAGTGCCAAAAATACACCCTAGTGAATCTACTGATATCATCAACAAGCAGCATAAAATACAATGCACTCCCAAGGTTCGGGACCGTCATAGAGCCACCAAGATCCACATGAACAATCTCAAGGGGTTTAGAAGCCCGCCTAGTAGCATGCTTCGAAAAGGCTTCTCGATCCTGCTTCCCTCGTACGCATGAAAAGCAATGCCCGTGCTTGCTGCCCACATCAAGTAACCCAAGAACCATCTATTTCGAGCAGCTCGCCACAGCGCATCAATGTTCAAGTGACCCAAACTTGAAGTGCCACACCTCACCTTTAGAGGTCCCAATGATTGAAGAGAGTCAATGTGTAAATACCACGATCAATCGTAGCACTGCAAACTACCTAGCCGGTTGCTTTATCACTGACCTCCACATAGCCTACATCAAACAAAACCATTTTGCCAAGTTTGCAAGTCTCATGAACTGACAACAAAGGATGAAACAAACAATACCTTAGAGAAGTGCTGCCGTCAGAAATAATGTCAACACTACCTTCACCACGAACCTGTTAGAAAATACCCAACAGAGGGTACACGCAGCAGAAATAATGCCCAGGAGCTCACACAGTGTGCGGTGTGGGTGTGGAATCACAGACTTCTTTACTTATGTGCATACAATAGGTGTGCAGACTCATCAATAGACAATGAACCAATCAGATAGAGAAACCACCAAAATATATATTTCCGTCCACAACTATGGACACAATACAAAAGAGACAGATCCAGAGTCCCACCAATGGTGTGGTCCTCTGATCTTACCACAAAGTCTTTCTCCTATCTGCTGGCTATCTCTAGACTAGAGTCCGCGTGCTCCACCTCGAGCATGAGTAAGACTTTCCGTCTAGGATGATCCTCTCCACCTTGCTGTCTGGAAACCAGCCTAGGTGGGGAGCCTCCTGGCTAAGTCTGCAGCCCTGCTAGCACCTCTCTATCCTCCTGAATGTAGGTCCACAGGGTGGCTGCCTGCTGCTCCTTTCTGCTCTGGATCTGCTGCTGCAAGTGATGATAAAATAAGGCCTGAGTGCCTTCTTTATATAGGCCCAAGAGCCTGGCCAGCCAACCGACCCAGCAGCCCTAGAAAGGGCCGACTGCTGGTCGGTTCAGCCACCTGCCCCTGGCCGACCAAAACCGACCCACAGCTCCTTATTTATGGGACTGTGGGCTGCCCTTTTGGGGCACTCATTACAAGGGCCCTTGGCCCACCTTTCAAGGGTAGATGCCCTATAAATACAGGGTCCAGCTCCCCCCAAAACCTACTACAGCCAGTGCGCCTCCTGTCTAGATCCATTGCAATCTGTCCCAGACTGTCTTGCCTCTGCTCCGGGCATGTTCCAGCTCTAGGGCTCCTGCCTGAGCTCCGTACGTGACCCTGAAACCAGCCGTACAGCAGGCATCTGTAATCCGTACAGATCTGCCATCCTTCCGTACTTTCCTGGCCCTCTGTCCTGCCCATAACAGTTCTAGATGTGCTGCCCTCATGCCAGCCATGATGCTGTCTATGTGGCAGCCCCTTTCTCTCTTTTCCTGTTGGGTACTGCCCTAGGTCTCCCTCCCCCATGCTCTCCTCATATGGGGGCTTACAGATGGGGAGGTGACCTTTCCAACACCCCCTCTCACCGACACATCTCAGCCCAATGCCAACACGTCGATGAAGATGCTCCAGTAACCCCCTGGTCGTAGTCCTCTGGAAGCTTTTGGTGTCAAAATCTTTTCCTGGCTTTGCATCCAGTGGCTCCTGCTCCACCAGGTCCGGTTCTGCTTCCGCACACCATCCTGGTACACAGGTCCATCTCTGGTAGCACCTCCTGGTACCACCTCCTTCAGTCGCATTCCCGCCTCTGAACTTGAGCAACCCAACCGTCACGATCTTCCAGTCGTCCCCTTCATAATGAGTGAACAACCTGGAGTCTTCCAGGCACCATGCTCTGAGGGTCTGTTTCAACCCGTCCTTCCTTTGGCAAGGTCTGTAACCAATGAATATTTTCAGATAACCTGAACCATGAACTCTCGCTGAGTTCTCAAGCAGGTACTCTTCTGGCTTCAGTACTCTTTGTCCACCACCTTCTAGCAATCTGCGTTCGAGATTTGGAGAAGCACAAATACTTCCCCTTCTGCCTTCGAAGAAGGCCAATTCCTTCCAATCTCTTATCACCTGAGACAAATGAAGAGCAAGATCCCTCCACAGCATGCTATAAAGGCTCAAATGTAGAATATCAAATACATACCAGACTGTTGTACTGCCTGAATGTTCGCTCTGAAAGCAAACCCTGTACCTCAATGAGGCACCTGCCAAGATCCTGTGTAATCCTGTACTATCCCCTTCTGAAGTCCAGCATCCAACTGACCATGAGACCCTAGGGCTTTCCATGGAATCCACCCTCGTGTCAGTGTCAACAGCTACACACCTGGAAGGTACCAAGCGCTCCATACTGTCCTTCACCTTCACAAAGGTAGCTGACTCCTCGTTGACCCACATCTCTATGTCAGACATCCTTACTGTGATTTCGGGATCAACATACCTGACCTCGGTAACACTCGGTGATGTCACTAGGAACAATTCTTCGATTACCACATTAGCTTTGGCCTTTCCCTCTGAATATGGGTCAGACTCCTGTTTGTTTTTCAGATCCGCCTTTTTCTTTCTGCAGTCCTTTGCAAAATGTCCAGGCGTATCACAATAGAAACACTTCTTCTTGTGCTTTCTCTTCGAAGTCCCCTCGTCGTCAGAGTCGTCTTTATTGGACTTGCCACCGTTAGGCTTGCCCTTTCCTTTCCCAGCAGAATCCTTCACCAGCATCGCCTTGTCATCTTTGTCCTCATTGTAGAGCTTCTCCCGAGCTTCCTCCTGTAGCAGTAATGGACACAACTCCTCAAATGTCAGAGGTTTGGTTCTCTGTCCTGCTGTCACAGCCGTAACAAAGCTCCTGAAACTCCGAGGCAATCTCCTCAGTACCATCAAGGCCAGATGGCATGAGTCTGTCTTCTGACCAATTGCTGCCAGCTGATCCCGCACCACCTTGACCTTCGTCAAATGGCTATGTACCGTATCGCCTTCTTCCATATCAAGATTGTAGAGTTGATGCTGTAGAAGCACAATCCGGGAGGTATTGTCTGTCTCGTATAGATCTTTCAGTGTGGCCCACGCCTCTACTGACGTCTCGACCAGTTGGATATGCGGAAGAACAAAGTCCGCCGTAGTCCCTATGATTATTGCCAGGGCATGGGCATCTCTTTCTTCCCAAGCTTCAAGCTCCTCTCTGTCTACTGCCATGAGTACCTTCCCTTTACTGTCCACCAAGTCTTCCGGCTTCGACTCCTCTCCCGTGGTCAGCTTCCACAACTTCCGAGCCACTAAATGACTCCGGATCTTCACTTTCCAGATCGGGTAATTAGTCCCATCCAGGTTCCCAGACTCTCCAAAGTTAGGGATAGTGAAAGAGAGAAAACTGGAGGAGGAGGAAGGGAAAGCAGGGGCTGAAGAGGCTGTAGATGGCGACATCTCTGCTGTATATACCACACAGCAAAGTCAACCAAACTCAAATTCAATAAACCAAAACTCTGAACGCACCTGACTGAACCTGAGTCACCCTCCTTCTCGCAAGGGCACAATCCTCCAGTCGTGGAAGTCGATTCCCTAGAGCTTCTGAATCAGGGTCGTCCTTCAGCAAGGTCCCTACCTTCAGGCTCCCACACCTGTGAGCCTCCTACTCTGGCTCTGATACCATGTTAGAAAATACCCAACAGAGGGTACACGCAGCAGAAATAATGCCCAGGAGCTCACAGTGTGCGGTGTGGGTGTGGAATCACAGACTTCTTTACTTATGTGCATACAATAGGTGTGCAGACTCATCAATAGACAATGAACCAATCAGATAGAGAAACCACCAAAATATATATTTCCGTCCACAACTATGGACACAATACAAAAGAGACAGATCCAGAGTCCCACCAATGGTGTGGTCCTCTGATCTTACCACAAAGTCTTTCTCCTATCTGCTGGCTATCTCTAGACTAGAGTCCGCGTGCTCCACCTCGAGCGTGAGTAGACTTTCCGTCTAGGATGATCCTCTCCACCTTGCTGTCTGGAAACCAGCCTAGGTGGGGAGCCTCCTGGCTAAGTCTGCAGCCCTGCTAGCACCTCTCTATCCTCCTGAATGTAGGTCCACAGGGTGGCTTCCTGCTGCTCCTTTCTGCTCTGGATCTGCTGCTGCAAGTGATGATAAAATAAGGCCTGAGTGCCTTCTTTATATAGGCCCAAGAGCCTGGCCAGCCAACCGACCCAGCAGCCCTAGAAAGGGCCGACTGCTGGTCGGTTCAGCCACCTGCCCCTGGCCGACCAAAACCGACCCACAGCTCCTTATTTATGGGACTGTGGGCTGCCCTTTTGGGGCACTCATTACAAGGGCCCTTAGCCCACCTTTCAAGGGTAGATGCCCTATAAATACAGGGTCCAGCCCTCCCCAAAACCTACTACAGCCAGTGCGCCTCCTGTCTAGATCCATCGCAATCTGTCCTAGACTGTCTTGCCTCTGCTCCGGGCTTGTTCCAGCTCTAGGGCTCCTGCCTGAGCTCCGTACGTGACCCTGAAACCAGCCGTACAGCAGGCATCTGTAATCCGTACAGATCTGCCATCCTTCCGTACTTTCCTGGCCCTCTGTCCTGCCCATAACAGTTCTAGATGTGCTGCCCTCATGCCAGCCATGATGCTGTCTATGTGGCAGCCCCTTTCTCTCTTTTCCTGTTGGGTACTGCCCTAGGTCTCCCTCCCCCATGCTCTCCTCATATGGGGGCTTACAGATGGAGAGGTGACCTTTCCAACAGAACCTTGATGGTTGAACTAAATGTCACCACCAGTGATTGAACTAAATGTCACCACCAGTGATCACTAAGTTCTTGGATCTTGCTGGGGATGGGCACATGTTGCGAGAAGCTCCACTATCCAAAATCCAAGTCCTAGAAGCTTCTGCCAGAACGGCAACCCCGTCTCCAAAGAGAGATGCTAGAGAGTCTAGAATCTCAAGATGCACAAACGTTTGAGTAATAGCTGCGGATGAGGAACCAAGGGCCCTTATTGGATGTCCACTCACAGCAGTTCCTCCAATAGTGACCTTTCTAGCCACAATGATTGCACGTACGGTCCGCCTTGAGTGCTTTCTTCTCCGCATCTGTCTTCTTGTCATAAGAGGTCCTTCTACTTGTGAAGAACCAGCCTTCTCGAGAAATGCAAATGTGTGCAATGCATGCAGAATTTGAATGCCAATTGGCCCTCCAATGGGGAAGAGTGCCCTCGTGAGAGTACTTGTTTCTATTTTAGACCTACATGCAAGGTGTGTGTGAGATGGCGGATGAATGCAAGGTGAATAGAAAATGCTACGTGAGAGTCACAATGAAAGCCCTTTCATTAATGTCCCTTGAGATCACTCAAGTTCCATCTTCCCATTTACACCTACCCTTATCATATGACCCATGCATCTACCATTTAATGCACCATTCAATACATATTTGGGTGCCACATTTAGAGGTCCAGTCTTCACCATGACACATGCAGCACGAGATAGGATCAGTAGAGGATATGCCGCCTTGGCTCTTCTCGAAAGGCAGTGTGCACAGTCACATTTTCAGCATCCCGACACGAAGTCCTTACTTTTCGATACGCTGGTGAGACCTGCAGCCATGTATGCTAGCCCCTTTTGGGCAGGAGATCTCAGTGTTGCAAATTGGAGACGAGTAGAGAGGTTACAGATCATCATGTTCTCCAGATTGATCAGAGCGAAGCCCACGGTACCGCATCAGATTATGCTCGCAGAGTTCGGAGCTACACCCCTAGCGCTAGATGCAGCATTTCAGCCAGTTACATGCTTGCATAGGATCAGGGTGCTCGGAGACTCAGCAGCAGGCAGAGCACGATTACCGTGGCTAGCACTGACATCCTCGCAGATGTTAGCGGAGAGAGGTCATACTTTTTGTTGGTACCACACACTCTCCACATGGCTCACCTCGTTGGGCTTGGATATGGATAGGCTGCCACCATTTCGATACAGCATAGATGCCCCTCGCCTCCCTCTCACTCGACATGAGCTCAGTCAGGTTATCAGGCCAGATTTGTTGCAGCTACACACGTTTCGCACTTGGGTTCATCCCACGGAGCTTCCTACGAAGATGGCCACATATCGTGACCATTTTCTCAGGATTTCAGAGGATGGCTTCATCATATCCCGAGGATATATCGGCGTTCATATGTCGCACTCACTCAGGATTGCCTTGGGCCAGCTCAGGGTATCTTCCCACAGATTAGACGTTGAGGCCGGCAGGATGCGTCGTACAGCTACCGGACATAGACTTAGGCGAGAGACTAGGATATGCCCTTGTTGCACTATGGGGGAGGTGGAGACTGAGGAGCACTTTGTTTGCAGATGCCCTTTGTATTATGAGATCCGTGGCAGATTTCACTGCTTATTTGGGCATGGATTTGGACCTCTCTCTCGGATTATGGAGTATGAGGATCAGTATTGCTTAGCGTTGTTCATCAGGGAGATCACCAGATACAGAGAGAGATTCCTCAAAGAGCACCGTCGCATCCCTGCCAGAGACCTGGTTATTCATGAGGAGCAAGACGAGGCGCAGGACCATGAGCACAGAGATAGCCCATCTTACCAGAGAGCACCGATGGTTCCACCCCGAGGATGTACATATGACATGATCCGGCAGCACCGCAGGATGATCTTACACAGAGGCCGTACCCGTCGCTTTATTTCTAGACAACGGAGGATGATGGCAGATTTTCGGAGGAGATTGCTCCATGGAGACTTGGCACCACCAGCAGCCCACTTGACACTTGCCCAGATCTTCACACTCATGGCAGGAGGCATGGTCAATGGCCATGACTTCCATCATTTCTTTGGATCACAGACCCCTTAGGGAAGACGATGTTCCTCATATTTCATATTTTACATTTTGTATCTAGGCATTTTTGGTACTCTATTTCATTTCATTTTGTATCTAGGATTTTTGTAGCCATTTTTGGCATCTTAGCTGTATTACGATGAGGCCACCTAGTTGGCGCATCGTTGATGATGTATTTTCCTTTCGGATGATTTTGTGTCCCATAGGCCATGTATGGCCTTCCGTGGACCTTTAATAAAATTTCTTTCTTCTTTCTTTCTTACAATTGCCCCTAGGACCTAGACATGTGTGTGCATATCTTTATTAATAAAATAAGTATCACATGTCCAAATTTGATGCCGTCTAAAGCAGTGGCTCCAGCTCGACTAGTTCTATCTACTCAGATGATCCACCGCCATAACAAAATCGGTTAGTGTCCATCATAAATACAAATACATGTTACACCATTGGCATATAATATATAATAATATTTTAATGTCTACTAATCACGGATGAGTGATTTCTCTTGTCATGACACTACCTAGGTTCCTTCCCTTATTCCACGGAGCTGCCAAGGCCTCCCAGTTACCCCCTAGAAAGGGGTCTAAAAGCACTCCTAGTTGAGCACCATAGGTACCAACTCCTTCCAAGTAAGCACTTTCATTCTCCCACTGGTGATCAACCATGAATAAAAGGTGGAATACTAGGAAGAGAAATGGGACAGCAACAAAATGGCCATGTCCTCAGATGAAATATCCTTTCCTGCCTAAAGAATCTCCTGCTGAATCTCCTGGATTTTGTTGATGTGTTCCCGCATGGCTGATGACTTTGCGGGATGCAACACTCTCATCTAAACCTCAAGAGAGACTCTCTTCATAGGATAAGTTATATTGTACACGGATGGCAAGTGCTCCCAAATCCCTTTGGCTACCATAATATGCTTAACGTGATTACTGATCTAAGGAGTAAAATTCAAGAAAATGAAAGAACATACCCTTGCATTGACCCAGTCCCGAAGTTGAGCCAGATTCTCAGCCACCTTCTCCTCTAGGATCCCTAGGTTTGCTTCAAGGGAATCTGGCCTCGGAACCCCCACCAAAATCATAGGACTGCAAGACCAACCCCATCATGACTCTGTTGGAAAGGTCACCTCCCCATTTGTAAGCCCCAAATGAGGAAAGCATGGGGGAGGGCGACCTAGGGCAAGATCTGCCCAGAGAAGAGAGGGATCTGCCCAAAAAGGGGGCTGCCATATGGGCAGCACCTCACAGCAAACAGGTACGGATGGCGTCAGCAGCATATACGAGACAGCACAGAGGTGTTGACGTGGCTGTACGGAGCTGGAAATAGCCTGGCAAGAGGCGAGATGAACAGGGCTGAGATGCACCTGTTTGTTGCAGATCTGGAGGGCCAAAGAGAAGGTGCTGCAGGACAGAAAAGAGAGCAGGGGTGGTGGCCATGGCAGGCCAGCCACCTGGCCTTGGAACTGCCCAAGGGAGGGGCCTTACATAGGCCTCCCTTGGGGGCCTAGCAGCAGCACAAAAGTCGGCCAACCAGTGCCTGCAAAAGAGCATTGAATGGAGGGCCAGAAGGCCTGGTTACGAGGGCCATAAAGTCGCCTTGGGGGAGGGCGCAGAAAGTCGGCCAGTTCCCCCCTTGCTGGTCGGTTGTTTTCAGGGCTGCCTTGCCCTATAAAGGGAGGGGCCATAGGCCCCATTTGCATATCCAGCAGATCAGCAGATCAGGGAGCAGCAACAGCCTCACCTTTGGGCCTACATCCAGGAGGCAAAGCAGGGCCAGAGTTGCTGCAGACTGAGCTCACTTGGGGCTGAAGCCTAGGCTGTCTACTAGGGCAGGCAGCAAGGTTCTGAGATCTTTGGATGGAGACTCCACATATGCTCGAGGTGGAGCACGCGGGCTCAGAGATCTAGAGGTACCAGCAAATAGTAGGAGAACCTTTTGGTAAGATCAGAGGACCACTCTGGATCTATCTTTTGTATTGTGTCCATAGCTTTGGACGGAAATATATTCTTTTGTTACAGCTCCAGATCTGCCCTCTTTTCTGCCCCAGATCTGCCCCTCCTTTCTGCTCAGATCTGTCCTCCTTTCTGCTCCAGATCTGTCCCCTTTTTCAGCTCCAGATCTGTCCACTTTTCTGCTCCAAAACAGCCTTCCTTTCTGCTTCAGTTCTGCTCTTCTTTCTGCATCAGATTACCTCCAACTTTCGCTCCAGATTCCGTTCTTTCTATTCCAAATCTGCAGCAACCCCTTCATCAGTTTGTTGTCTCAGATTTGGTTCAGTTCCAACTTGTGGAGCTAGTGCAGAAGTCCACTACAGTTGTCAGGACTGAAGTTTGTTTCAGAGCTTCTCTTCACTTGTACTAAGTTCCGTTTGTGATATATATATCTTCTTCAGCCATTGATTGTCTTCAGTATTGTTTTATTTGTCTCCAAGTATTTTCTTTATATGGTATCAGAGCCAGGTGTGCCAATCGACACCTGAGCCTTGATCTGGAAAGCTTGGAAGATAAATCATCACCTGAAGATGTCTTCTCCCTCTTCTCCGAAGCGATCTCAGCCTGAATCAACCTCTATTCAACCATCACCTTCGACATATGTCGAGAGAGAGTCTGCTAGGATTGAAGGTGATGAATACCTCTCCAAACTCTTTAAAGAATTTGCTGAATTCAAGAAATGGAAGGAACTTGAAGCAGGTACCCGCACACCTCGTGCCTCTATCTCTCCACGGTTCTCTCCAATACGTCAACAAGGACCTCTATTCAACTCAGAAGAAGCTGAGCAACATCTCAAGTTCGGTGCCAACGAAGAACAAGTATCCCCTGACGAAAGAGGACAGGCCGGCATGAGAACATTGGATTATTCGACAGTGCCTATTCCACAAGAATCAGTGCAAGGTATGATGCCCTATTCCCTTAGTGCAACTCCTTCTGTTATGCAAGGCATAGGAACAAGTAATCACGAGGACACAGATCCATACATGCATGTGAACACTCGCAGACGAGAAGGAAGAAATGCGTCTGACAATGAGTTTGCTTTCGGTTCACATCCCTCCCTCCCTCCCTTCCCTCTCATCTCTTCCACTGCCATCTTTCCTCCAGTGGTTTCTCATCCTCCTCCTTCTCCCATGCCACTGGATTCCTATAGTTTATTTCCCTCTATCTCTCCCGCTGCCTCTTTTTCACCTCTCATGTCTTATCCCGCCTCTCATATTCATCCCTCCCCCTCAGGACCTTTTTCAAATTCCTTTATTCCTCCGGTGATGCCACCTCTCCCTTCTTCTCACTCTGCTACTATTCCCAATTCTCTTCTGCCTCCTCCGGTTGCTTCTCCCTATCATTCTATTTCTTCCCCTCACCTTGTCTCTGCAACAGCCAAACATGCTTTCACTGATATGACTCGTTTTAACGGGTCTAATTATACCACATGGTCCAATCTTATGCGCCATGTGCTTGATTCTCAAGACCTATGGGAACTCGTTCAAGGTACCGAATCGCCACCTGATCCTCATGTTTATCCTCCTCAGGTAGTTCATTCGTGGCGACATCGTAATGCCACTGCCATTGTTGAAATTATGCAAGGTCTTTTACCTGAATTTCACTCTCAATTACAGCATTTTGATCTTGCCTCTGAGCGATGGGCACATCTCACTGACCGCTATGCAGCTCGAGATCGTACTCGTCGTATCAATCTTGACCATGATCTCCAACAATTCCAGATTCTTGCTGACGATGATCTCAAGGTTAAACTAGCCGATTACCGGCGGTTAGTTGCTGAATTTGCCACAACTGGTCCTCCCAAATCTGAGGATGACCAAGTTACTTTCTTTTTAAATAAACTTCCGCCCAAGTATTTCAGTTTTATGCAACAAATCATTCCTCAACCTTCTCTTCCTACTTTTTATGAGTTTGAATGTCAACTTTTGCGTTATGCTCGTCTTTACTCTCAGGTCCACCAAAAACATAGCATTCCTGCTTCAGAGGGGGCTCTTCTCTCCGGGATTCCAAAAGATAAACCTAGCTCCGGAAAGCCCTCTCCTACTCCTAACCCCTCTAGTAGTAAACCCGCCTGGCACTCCCTTCCCAAAAAGAATAGATTTTGTCAGCATTGCCAGAGAGTTGGGCATATTGACGATGAATGTCGCTCCAAAGCCAAAGGCCTTCTTCCTCATCCTCCCACCATGACTCCTCAACCACCCCGTTGGACTCCTCAGCTCCCTACCACGACTCCTCAACCACCCCGTTGGACTCCACAGCCCCCTACCACGACTCCTCAGCCACCTCGTTGGCGTCCTAGGGGTGGTCCTCCTCCTCCTCCTCCTCCTTCGAACACTGGTCTCTGGAGACCCCAGGGCCATGTCACTAATCACTTTACTCCTTCTCCTCCCTTTATAACTCCTGAAGGTCTGTCTGACTGGTCCACCGGAGATTCTCTAGACTTCACTTCTCAAGCCTTGATCCATATCACCGAGCTTGACTCCTCCTCTTCCTTATCTGGGTCAGCTTTTCATACTCTTTCATGTGACTCTAAATCTTCTTGGATTGTGGATAGTGGAGCCACTCATCATATGACCCCTCATCCTGATCTCTTCATTTCTCGCCAACCGGCAACAGGGGGAGTTCGTTGTGGCAATAACTCTGTTGCTACTATTCATGGTGTTGGTTCAATAACTTTTGATACTGACAAAGGTCCCAAACTTGCTCAATTGGATCAAGTGTTTTATGTGCCCCAATTAGGGGTCAATCTTCTTTCTGTTCATCAACTTTGCCTCCTTGGTCGCACAGTGCTATTTACAAAGATGCATGTTGACATCATAGATGAGTCCTCGGGACTCCTTCTAGCTCGAGGTGATGCTCAACCTAATGGTCTGTACTTTATAAATCAATTTCTTGCGACTCCCTCCCCTTGCGGTTCTGAGTTTCATCGGCTTTACGGTAATGCTACCCTAAAAGATCCAACTGACACAGAACGATTATGGCATTATCGTCTGGGACATTTGTCCTATGACTCTTTATATGAAATGTCTCGGGATCATCTAGTTGATGGCCTACCTAAATTATCGCGCGCTAAAGATATTTGTCATCCCTGTCAATTAGGTAAACAAAGCCGCACTCCTTTTCCTTCTCATTCCACTTCTCGAGCCAGTGAGATTTTGCGTCTAATTCATCTCGATATTAGTGGCAAATCTCCTGTTCCGTCCCTCAATGGTTCACATTATTTCTTTTTAATTGTGGATGATTACTCTCGCTATCAATGGGTGTTTTTCATGAAAGAGAAATCCGACACTTTTTCTTTTTTTGCTACTTGGGCTCGCTTGGTTATGAAATAAACAGGCAAGTCTATTGGGATTGCTCGTAGTGATAATGGTGGTGAATTCATTTCCCATGAATTCACTCAATTCCTTCAAGAGCATGGTATCCAACGCCATCTTACATCTCCAAATTCGCCTTCCCAAAATGCTCGTGTCGAACGGCGACAACGTTCTGTCATGAACATGGCCCGTTCCATGCTTTTTGCAGCCGAGTTGCCTGAACGTCTCTGGCCCGAAGCCGTCAATACTTCTGTCTATATCCTTAATTGCTGTCCTACTCAACCCATCCCGAACATGACGCCTTTTGAGGCCTTTTATGGCTATCGTCCTTCTATTTCTCATCTTCGAATCTTTGGTTGCCGCGCGTACACTCATACTCCCAATGATACTCGCGGTAAACTCGAACCTCGTGCTGAACTTTTTCTTCTAGTTGGCTACTCGGCAGAAGCCAAAGCTTATCGATTATTTGATCCTCGTACAAACAAAGTTTTGGTTCGCCGAGATGTGGTCTTCGATGAAAGAGCAGTGCTTAAAAATTCCTCTATTCTCTCTACTGATGACGTCTCCACTCCAGTTCCTTCCGACAATTCTCCACCCGAAATTCCTTCCTCTCCTCCCGAAACATCTCTCCCCCCACCCATTGCTTCTCCTCACGACCCACTGCCACGCTGGTATCGTCAAACTATGAAGGATTCCGGGATTATTCCTGTCGAACTTCCTCCTTCTGGTCCGCGCCGCTCTACTCGAATAACTTCTTCTACTGCCACTGCCTCTTTTTTTTTACCACGGCCTATATCATACATTCTGAACCTGCCACTTGGCAGGAAGCAGTTAAAAATCCTGCGTGGCATCGTGCTATGGAACAGGAGCTTGAAAGTATTGATCGCAATTAGACCTGGATCTTGGTCAATCGACCCACTCACAAAAAGGTCATCGGAACCAAGTGGATCTTCCGAACAAAACTCAAAGCCGATGGCACCCTGGACAAATAGAAAGCCCGCTTAGTAGTGCAAGGATTCCGCCAAAAACATGGTATCGATTATGAGGAAACCTTTGCCCCTACTGCTCGGTTAACTTCCTTTCGTCTTCTTCTTGCCTTAGCTGCTCATCACCACTGGACTATCTATCAAATGGATGTCAAGAGTGCCTTTCTCAATGGCTACCTTGATGAAGAAGTCTATGTGACTTCCCCACCAGGTTTTTCTCCTCCTGGCCATGAAAATAAGGTTTTCCGTCTCCGCAAAGCTCTTTATGGTCTCAAACAAGCACCTCGATCATGGTTCCACCGAATAGACACCTTCCTCAAAACTAATGGTTTTCATTCTACTCCCTTTGATCCAAATTTATATATCCATCATTCGTCAGAGGGGGTCTGCTTTATTTTACTCTATGTCGATGATCTTTTGCTTTTAGGCTCCACTCCCACTACACTTCAGTACATTAAAACTCAACTCAGCATCACTTTTGAAATGACTGATCTTGGTCGCTCTCCTATTTTTTAGGCATGGAAGTTGTACAACATTCTGGTGGTACTTTTGTTTCTCAACAGAAATATGCTCTTCAACTCCTTGATCAAATCATTCCTCATGAGCCTAAGCTGGCTGCCACTCCCTTAGATCCCACCGTAAAGCTCTCAAAAGACTTGGAGTCTCCTCCCTTTGATGAACATCTCTATCGTCAGGTTGTTGGCAAACTCCTCTGGCTCCTTCACACTCGTCCTGATCTTGCTTACTCCGTCTCTATTCTCAGTCAATATTTTAATGAACCCAAGCTCACTCATTGGCATGCATGTATTCGTATCTTGCGGTTCATTCGTGGTACTTACTCTTATGGTTTACATTTCAGACCAAGACTAACCCTACAGGGATACACTGATTCTGACTGGGCTGGTGACCCGGACAATCGTCGTTCTCATGGCGGCTATATTTTCTCGTTTGGCTCGGCACCTGTTTCTTGGTCTAGCCATAAACAAGAGACTGTTGCTGGTTCTTCTACTGAGGCTGAATACCGGGCCTTGTATGATTGTACCACAGAGGCCATATATCTCCGACAGTTTTTGGCAGAATTGCACTTTCCTTGTACTGAACCCACGATCCTCTACGTCGACAACAAAAGTGCCATTGCTCTCGCAGGCAATCCCATTTTTTCCAACCGCACCAAACATGTTGGTGTTCACTTTCATTTTACTCGCGAGCAAGTGGAACTAGGTACTATTCGGTTGATCTATGTTCCAGCTGCCGATAATCATGCTGATATTCTTACCAAGCCGGTTAATCGCCCTACTCTTGAGCATCTCTGCCCACGGTTGGGGATTGGTTTACCTCCTCCTCTTTAACAGTTTTTTTTCTCTCTCTTTGTGTACTTAAGGAAGTGAACAAATCCCCTACGAGGGCACTCCTTCAAGTCTTTCTTTTTTGTACCATCATCTGGGCATTTAGTGAAGATGAAAACCTACTCTGTAGGCATCTCCATCTAAATGAAAACCCCCAAAAAAAACCAAAAAAAAAAAAAAAAAAAAGGCTGATGAAGATGGTAGATCACTCATGGAACATCTCTTTGCTTCTCCTGTCTGCATTGGACATTGAGAGGGGGTGTTAAGCCAGGCAATCTCCAATTCTCCAGGACCAGATAAACAGGTACAAACACCACTGGTGCCTCTCCAAATCCTGTCAAAGAAACCTCGCATCGGAGGCAAAAACCACAACCAAAGAAATGTCAAAAGCCCCGGTGCAGAGGAGAAACAAAAATAAAAAATTATTTAAAAAAATGTTTTTCTGGTCTGACCAGATCTGGCCGACCAGATTGACCTGGTCGGTCAACTCTGACCAGGTCGGTCAACCTACAGGTTGACCGACTTTTTCTGCCCCTTCCTATTTAAAGGGGGGGGGGCTAGGTATTGACACATTATCTCTTCTCCAGCTCCAGAGGTTCCTGCACACCCTGAGCCACTTCTGCCTCCTGGCTGCCTCCTCTGCTGCCTCAACTTCTGCCTCCTGGCTGCCTCCTCTGCTGCCCTCTTTTCTGCCCCAGATCTGCTCCTTCTTTCTGCTCAGATCTGTCCTCCTTTCTGCTCAGATCTGTCCTCCTTTCTGCTGCAGATCTGTCCCCTTTTACAGCTCCAGATCTGCCCTCTTTTCTGCCCCAGATCTGCCCCTCCTTTCTGCTCAGATCTGTCCTCCTTTCTGCTCCAGATCTGTCCCCTTTTTCAGCTCCAGATCTGTCCACTTTTCTGCTCCAGAACAGCCTTCCTTTCTGCTTCAGTTCTGCTCTTCTTTCTGCATCAGATTACCTCCAACTTCCGCTCCAGATTCCGTTCTTTCTATTCCAAATCTGCAGCAACCCCTTCATCAGTTTGTTGTCTCAGATTTGGTTCAGTTCCAACTTGTGGAGCTAGTGCAGAAGTCTACTACAGTTGTCAGGACTGAAGTTTGTTTCAGAGCTTCTCTTCACTTGTACTAAGTTCCGTTTGTGATATATATATCTTCTTCAGCCATTGATTGTCTTCAGTATTGTTTTATTTGTCTCCAAGTATTTTCTTTATAAGTAACAATGGAAGTTGAGGCAAAGCCGAAGGATGTGCTGGATGGACAGGGGAGGATACTTATACCAGTAGATGGAGATGAGCTCGAAGTGTGGGAGGATAGAGATACCCATGCCCTAGCCTTGATCATAGGGACTATGGCAGACTCAGTAATTCCTCATGTCCAGATGGTTGACACGTCAGTAGAGGCGTGGGCCATTCTGAACAATCTACATGAGACAGATAAATCATCCCGAATCTTGCCTCTTCACAACAACTCTACAATATGGATATGGATAAGGGAGATTCTGTTCATGACCACTTGACGAAGGTCGATACCACGGAGTTTCAAGAGTTTCCTTATGACTGTGACAGTAGGACAGAGAACCAAACCTCTGACTTTTGAGGAATTGGGTTCGTTACGAGGCTAGGGAGAAGCAAAGACAACAATGACAAGGCGTTGCTGGCAAAGGACAGGGTAAGCCTAGCGGTGGCAAGCCCGAGAAGGATGATTCTGGAGATGATGAGGATACTTCCAGTAAGAAGAGAAAGCAAAAGAAGTGCTTCTATGGTGACGAGACAGGCCATTTTGCTAAGGATTGAAAAAAGAAGGCGACGGATCATAAGAACAAAAAGGAGTCGTCCAACTCAAACTCAGATGGTGAAACAAAAGCTATGACTAATGTGGTAATCAAAGAACTGTTATTGGTAACATCTCCATGTGTTATTGAGGCCATATATGCAGACCTAGAAGGCACAGTGAAGATATATGATATTGAGATGTGGGCCGACGTGGAGTCAGAGACCTTTGTGAAGGTGGACAGCAAGGAGTGCTTGACTCTTCCAAGTGCGTCGTTGTTGATACTAACATGAGGGTAGATTCCATGGAGTGCCCTAGGGTTTCAAGTTCAGATTGATGCTGTAATTCAGAAGGAGGCATTGCAGGATTACACGGGTTATTGGTATGTGCCTCCATGAGGTGCATAGTTTGCTTTCAAAGCAAGCACCCAAGCAATACAACGTTCTGGTATGTACTTGATGTCATTAATTTGTGTCTTTATAGCACACTGTGGAGAGAATCTGCTCTTCATGTGTCTCAAGTAATGCGAGATTGGAAGGAATGTGCCTTCTTCAAAGGCAGAAGGGGAAGTGTGTGTGCTTCAAATCTCGAACGCAGATTGCTGGAAGGTGATTATGGACAAGGTGTACTGAAGCCAGAAAAGTACTTGCTTGAGAACTCAGTGAGAGTTGATGGTCCAGGTTATCTGGAGATATTCTTGGGATTTCATTTCACGAGATGGTTGCGAACCTTGCTAGAGGAAGGACGGGTTGAAACAGACCCTGAGAGCATGATGCCTGGAAGACTCCAAGTCGTTCACTCATTACGAGGGGGACAGCTGCAGCTGGATTGCTCGAGTTCAAAGGCGGGAAAGTGACTGAAGGTGGTGGTGCCATCTGGTGCTACCTTGGATGGACCTGTGTACCAGGATGGTTTGCTTATGCAAGACCGGACCTGGAGGAGCAGGAGCCACTAGTTGAAAAGTCAGGAACCAGAATCGACACCAGATTGTTCCAAAGGGTTTCATCATGGGAGCTGCTGGGGCATTGGGCCGAGATGTGTAGGTGACGCTCGAGGTGGAGCACACGGGCTCAAAGATCTAGAGGTACCAGCAGATAGTAGGAGAACCTTTTGGTAAGATCACAGGACCACATCTTGGTGGGACTCTGGATCTATCTTTTGTATAGTGTCCATAGCTTTGGACGGAAATCTATTCTTTTGGTGGATTCTACATCTGGCTTGGATCATTGTGTATTTGCTAGTCTGCACAACACATATGTGAAGCACATTAAGTAAAGAATTTTGTGATTCCACCCACACCACATACTGTGTAAGCTCTTGGGCTATTCTATCAATCTTCCACTGTGCGTACCCTTTGTTGGTCGATTTCTATCAGACTCTCCATAAACTGTAATTGTTCCCATCCAATTGACTTGTTCTCAGCCATCTCAGACAGGGATGTCAGAAGGAAGAGGAAGTAGATCTGAAAAGGGAGGGTGGGTGGGAAAGAAAGTAGAGAAGAGGACTGAGGCAAGAAAAGAGGAGAGCACTGGAGAAGACAATGAAGAGGCTTGCTGTCTGAGGTTCCTTCATGTCCTTGCTGTCCTGGCCCTAGAAATGCCTCCTCTCTGATCTGAAAACACCCTTCAAATGAGTTGCCCCTTGCTGCTGTATACCCAAACGGTCCATCCCTCCTTACTCCTCTTCAAACCGCTCCGAACAGCAGCCCTCCACGTGTGCTGGCTCCAAGTGCCCTCCACGTATCAGGCTCCAGCAGCCCTCCACGTATCATTTTCACCGTGTGCGGGCTCCAAGTGCCCTCCACGTATCAGGTCTTCAGCCAACCTTTGGCTCTGATACCACGTGAGAGTGCAGCAGAATATGAACAGCAAAGGAGAGCAAACACCATAAGCAAAGGAACTGCGAAGTGGAAAGAGAGACTGCACAAGAACTCTGGAAAAAGGCACTTTACTGCTGGGTAAAACCTCCAAGGAATGAATGATACAAAGGGATATATAGCCCCAGGTCCCCTCTAGTCATACCTCAAGATAGGCCGACCTGGTCTAGATGATATATGTCTATTTTTTAGAGAGCATATTCAAGCCCACAACAAATCTACTAGATGGTGGCACCCTGAGCACACCTTTTGTATCAAGTTTTGTCCATCTTGGGAGCAATCTAATACATGCTTTGCTGTTCTAATCTTCTGTACATTGTTCAAGATCTGTAGATTCGATCTTAGCACTGTCTTTCCTGGGCTACGTTTCTTTACATTCTTCCACTGCCGGCAGATTCCAGACTTGCCAGCCAGCTCGGGGGCAGACTGCACGTCAGCCAGATATGCGACCAGATTGCTGTCTCTACAGATCAGGCAAGTTTACAACCTGAAGGACAGACCGGGTCATTTAAGACTGACAGTCTCTACCGATTGAGAGGGGCAGCAGACTATAACAGCAGCTTTCAGCCCCTTATTAATTCAGGCTCTTCAGCAGCCTTCAGCTTCAGTTCAGCAAACAGCACCCATAGTTCATAATCTTCAACAGGGAATAGCAGTCAAGAAGGTCCGTGCTTTCACCACAGCCAGCCTTTTCAGTTGTATTCCTATTTCTAGATCTATTCTATGGATGTTGCATTCTTGCAACCTCACATACATGTGCGCACTCATATATGTGATCTCTCTCTATTGTTTTTAGTCTTTAGAATTCCAGTCGAGCATTGTGGGGGGCAAGTTGTACTGTCAGCTTTATAAAATGTCCGATGCTTTCGGACGTGTAATGAAGTAGGAACGCAGTGTCCAATGCAAAATTGGGCTTCCTCTATTGCGCCAGCCAGATTTGTCGCTATTGTCGAAAAGTGAACGCACCAAGTTTGAAAAGAACAACTTTACCCTTGTTGACTGCTTAGTGTCGCTTGTTGAAAAGCTATCAACTCTCACATTGCAAAAGAAATGTCGGATCAACGGAACCTTCCTAGCTGGTTGAAAATGGCGCGTAAACGACGGAAGTGCTTTGGTCGAGGACAAATAGCGATGAAATCAAAGCCGTGACGAAGATTGTGTGTGGATGACAAAACAATTCGAAATAACAACAGTAATCAGTCGCGTACGTAATTGAAAACAATCCGTAGATCGATCGCCGTTCCAGCGATCTCTGCGGTGTTGAATAATCAGCTCGAAAAACACGGAAGTCTTGCACGATCCAAGGACTTTGCTTCCGTTGTTCAAGCGGAGAAAACCAAAAGGCTACGTAGGGGAAGGATTTTATGCCAGAAAACCGGGCAAACGGACAATTCTACGCGTGAAGAGGAAAATTAAAATGGTCAAACTACCTCGAGAGAGAATGTAGAAAGGGCAGCCACAGCTTCTTCGACGGGAACCGCCATGGGAGCTATTTTGCGGAGAGATCAGGACACTGCAGGATCAGAGCACCGTAGCCAGAAATTGCTCAAGCTCTTTGAGGTGAGTGAGAAAAAACCGACGAGACAACATAGCCAAAATGGTGGAGAGGTGCGAGCATAGAAATGAAAGAGCGTCAAGCTTCTCTGGCTGCTGCTGTGAGGACTCTAAGTGACAAGGAGAACTTGGAAGGCACCCTTTCACTCAGCTTTGCGGTCTCGAGTAAGTGAATCTTTTGTTTATTTATCTATGCAACTTGCTCACTCACAATTTATTATTGTAATAGTTAGTTTGGAAGGTGGTGGGTGTTAAAGGGGAGGGAAAGGGAATAAGTAGCAACAATAAGGTCATCATCCTCTACCCCGCCCTCCACTAATCCTTTGGAGACAATGACTATACAACTTATGACCTTGCACTATGTGGAAACACCACCATGAGCTATAAAATCATTGTTTGTAAGGACTCAATTTAAGCATTCTTATCAAAACATCGAGAGAATTGTTACCCCTTAGTTGCAATACATGTCCACCTTAGGACTAACTAACCCACTCGATGGATACCCCTTAATTTGCAATCAAAACAAGCACTTCTAGTTTTCTTGATTTGTTAGGGTAAAGGGTTTGGGCTATATTGTTGATTTGTTAAAGTAAAGGGTTCATGGTATTCAAGTTGGCAAAGGATTTCCTTGTGAACTTCTAGTAGCTAGAGTTTCTAACAATAAAGCATGTATTGGGAACTAGACATGCCTATGTGGCAATGCATAAAACAATCTTGATTTCTCTATTTACAAAGTCCTCTTTTATCTCTCTTCATATCAAAAATAACTCTATATCCTAAATATCCAAAAGGATACTCTTCGAATCTCAAAGAACTCTATATCCTAAATATTCATTGCTTTCCTAGACAGACAACCAATGACACTTGGGTGGAGGCATGTGCCATATGACTATAGCCACGTCTACCACTCACAAAAAGGTTTGCTTACCTTGTTTGGGCTAAACTCACACTTGTTATGCATGTGAGCTTAAACGCAATCGAAACACAAAATAAATTCCATAATTACTATTTTAAGTTGTTCATACACTTGTTTTATTTGCCTTCTAGCACTCACGATAACATTGGCTGGTCTTTGTCGGCCTAGACTCACAAAATGTGGGTAATTGTTATGTAAGTGAGCTTAAATTTGACAAAAACACAATATGCTAGCCACAATTACTATTTTAAGTTGTTGATTTTTGTTTTCTAAACACAACCTTGCATGCAATTGTATTTAAGAGCATATAGAATTCTTGGGGACTAAGTTTAGTCAACTCTCATGGGGTTAATAACAATTGCATCATTTCTTCAATTTGCATCCCAAAGTTCACTTTCTTAATTCAAATTATATATTAGGATATGGCATGGGAAGCTATGAGAGGGCACAAAAGGAAAATATGAGTTCACTTTCTTTATTATTAAGTTTTAGGATATGGCATAAGAATGAGAGGGTACAAAAGGAAAAGCAAGAGTTCAAGCACTCCTTTAATGATTTTCCATAAGAGAGTTCACCATTTTTCTGATTTATTAATAAATAATGCAATGCACTATAGCCACAACCAATTGAATGTGGAATATCATATTTCAAGGTCTCTTTTAAACCTATAGGCCGTTGCAAATAATTAAGTTGAAACTTCAAGCATATTTTTTCCCTATTAGCCCCTTTAGATAGTGTATCCCCTATAGATATATCGTTGGTCAATTAAAGTGTCTTGTTCGAAAAGAAAAATGCTAGCAAAGCCATTCGTGAAGCAATAGAAAGTGTATTCATGATCATTGTGATTTAGACTCTCGATTTCCCTCCACATAATGATTGACATACCAACCCCAAGGGAAAAAAATACCAACCTTTGATGCCAACAAGCTAAGTATGGATAGCTTGCATGCAATATGTCTCGCGTTTATTCTACCTTGGGTGTTTTTGTACCTTTCTTGACTATATCTTTCCATTCCATCATCTTTTCCTCTCCCTTGCCGATCTATTTTTTGAGTTCAGCATGTGTTCCTTGTATTGTTTTTTTTTTTTTGTGTGTGTGTGTGTGTGTGTGTGTGTGTGTGTGTGTGTGTGTGTGTGTGTGTGTGTATGTGTGTGTGTGTGTGTGTGTGTGTGTGTGTGTGTGTGTGTGTGTGTGTGTGTGTGTGTGTGTGTGTGTGTGTGTGTGTGTGTGTGTGTGTGTGTGTGTGTGTGTGTGTGTGAGAGAGAGAGAGAGAGGCCTTATTCAAAAGTGCAAAATGATTAGCCATAGCTTTCACCTTCCTTGTAAAGCATTAGAATCAAATAAAATGCTAAAATTACCTATCATAACCAACTTAGAAGCACACGATTTACATCACAAAATCAAAATTTGGACATTGTCTCTTTGAAAATGTGTGATATAATGTGTTGCAAAAATGCTTTGTGCATGAAAATTTTGATCCCTTTCTTAATTAAATGCATATAACATTGCAAATTTTATAAAATAACTATATATGTATCTTATAATTTTTGCTACATTATTATATTAAGAATGTGTAGATTAGATGGACAGGGATAAAATCATGTAATAGTACCAAATAGGGGTGCGAGACCCAATGCTTACCCTAAATGGCCTAAAAGGTTTGTTGTCTATTTTTAATGGAATGTAGATTTTAGAACACACGTGTGTGTGTTTGTACCCATTCTCCCTCCTCTCCTTCATTGCCTCGATAATTTATTGTTTCAAAGCTTGAGTCAAGCCTTTTATACCTTGGAGACCATCTTATATAGAACCCTACTTTGTAGGCTACAAAAGTTGTGATCCCAATTTGTGAGGAAAGAAG